>NW_005871085.1:3280411-3334912 GCF_000147115.1 Myotis lucifugus
AAGGCTGAAAAAAGAACTCCCGCCCGGAGTGAGAAAAGGCGACAGACGGAGAGCCACGTGGGCGCACCTTGGGCCCTCGGGGGCATAGCCGCCTTGGCGGGCCGGGGGGGAGGGAGGACAGGGGGGGGTGTCTCTGGTTTGGGAGAAGAGGGGAGGGTGCCTGGGAAACAGAGACGGGGGGCAAGAGGACGGAGGTGGAGAAAGACAACAGAGACTCTGGAAGAAAAGGCATAGAGTCAGCGGAGGAAAAACAGAAGGGGGAAAGGAGGAAGGAAATGTAGAAAGAGGCGAGAGAGAAATACCACCCCGTCCCCTTCTCAGGCCGCAAGGGAAGAGGAGGGAACAAATCCCCGACCGAGTTCCTCCCAGCCCCCCTCCCCTTGGGTTTTGGCGGGGAATCGGCCCCGCGGAGGTGGGGGTGCCTGAAGAGCCTCTCAGCAATACCGCCTCCAGCCTACCGCCACGCGTACCTAGAAACGTGGTGGGGTGCGAGCAGGAAGTTTAGGGAATGGAGGCTGCAGAGCCTGGGGTCCACGCTGCTGGAGCTGCCAGAGAATTATCCCAGGGAACCAGCACCCCATTTCAACATATATTCACCCCCCGCGAGGGTGTCTTCTGTGCAGCTGCTGGAAACCCCAGCCTCCCTTTACTCCCCCCAGGACTGGAGGTGAGACATCAGGGAGGGAAGATGGAGATCCTGGCCTACCTCCCTGCACACTCCTCCCTCTTCTGCTCAGCTGGACTCGGAAGTGAGGTCGGGTCTGGAAGGGAGGCCCGGCCCAGGCAGTACAGAGCCAACACATTCATAGGGTGCCCCTGAGGATATGGGGTGTGGGCTCCCATCCACACCTGGGAAGAGGTGTCCTAAAGGCCCTTGAACTCCTCCCGCCCTCCCCCACCCCCTTCTGCCTTAGCGTTGTCCTCTAGGAAATACCTCCTTATGCATTTAAAAGCACTACACAATGGCTCGAGTAAACATTATTATTGACTTGGAGACTGGGCCGCCCAGGGGACCACTGCCTTGCCCAAAGCCACGCCAATTTGCGACAGAGCAGGACCAGAACTCTGATCTCACTACACTATCCTCCATATCTGCCCTCCCTGTGTGTCCCTGGAGCTCAGGCCATTCCTCTCCTCACAACCATACTCCGGGATCATCACAGAGGCTCCACTGCACCACAGAGCACTCCTGCCGTTCCTTCCAGCACCCCGCGCTGATGCCAGTGGAGCCAGGCCCCATCAAGAACTAAACCAAAAAAACCATGAGACTCTGGGCCCAGAGGTTGCGGATGCCTTTAAGTTGTTTTATTTTAAAATATATAAATAAAAAATATAATCAACTCGACAGGCTTCATAAGATGTTCAAAGTAAGATTTTTGTTCTCAGAATTATATAATTGGGGTATTTTATAGCAGAAAATAAATACCCCAAACTCCAATTCAGCCCCAGCAGAGTCCATCTCATCATTCACGGCAGCTACTGAGCTTCCATTTTGTCACTGCACTGCTCAAGACCGGAGTGGACCTGGCCACAATCCTCCCCCGCCCACCTACCCCCACCCAGAGAAGACACCCGACTTTTTGAAACCTCCTCCGAAGATCAGCTCAATTGCCACCAGACACACACACACACACACACACACACACACACACACACACACACACCAGTGGAGAATCGCCATTCACATTGCACTCCTTCCCTGGGTCTGCCAGCCCTGAAGCCCGGCCCAGAAACAACAAATTTCCCTGAGACAAGCTGCAAAAGCAATGGGTCCACAAGGCTTCACGGGAAGCGAGTTTACGATCATGGTGGAAACAATAGATCTGTATCCACAGAAGGGAACCGCCACGACACTGGCCATTAAAAATGTACCCAAGGTATAGCTGTAGGTCCTCCTGGCTCCCCCGCAGCAGTGAAATGCACCAGAAATGACCATTCCGTGACACAATACACAAGCCCCCAGGTGCCGGCTCCCTACCTTACTGTCCCAATGCGTGATGCGCCCAGTGACACGTGCTTCAGTCCCAGTGTCTAGCCCAGTGACAAGTGATGCCCAGCGCAATCGCAGGACTGAGCGCAGGCTCTCCTTATGACACATTTATATCCTCTGATTAATCCCAGGCTCCCCTGCTCAGCGTAGGAGTGAATCCCAGAGGAGCGAGGAGAGTCCATATTCCAGATAAGTTGACCCTGCCCCAAATGCCCTCTCTAGATGCCTAGAAATAACTGTATCTCCCAGGTTCCCTGTGGGAAACCTACGATTGGTCCCCAGGGTCTGTGGCGGACCCCTCCTCAACCTTCCCGGGATCTCAGGAAAATCCACGGGGCACTTCTGCAACTGGTATCATCCAGGCCGGGGGTCTATGCTCCACAGGAGGCCTCACACGCAACTTTGGTTGTCGGTTTTCAGCTACTAGACCCCATCACTTGGCTTCTTTAAGATTACTAACGAGAAAGCCCAGTGATTTTTGTTTATTTGTTTTTATTTGGGGAAGATGAAGGAAGGGGGAGAAGGTTTCAAACGGAATGGCACTAGCGAATTCGACCATTACAATGCATCTGTCTTTGTGCAACCGAGACCCAGCTCGCAGCACCCAACCCCGGGTTTTCATCTCCAGCTGCCAACTGCCATAAGGTGTCCTTGCACCTGAACAAGTCAGGGGATCTGGGGCGCTCCTGGGGTTGGGTATGGGAGGTGGAGGGGAGGCACCGGGTCTCAGGCAACTCCCCATTCCCCATACGGAGAATTGCTCATATAAAACAGCCTCTGCAGCGTCCGAGGCCACAGCCGGAGACCGGGCTTCCAGTCCTCCCACTGCACCCACACCCGCCTGACCCCCTGGGGAAGCCCCGAGCTCGCACGAGAACCGACAGCATCAGTAAATAGAACCGCTCTCCCCCTGCTGCTTGGGGGGTGGGGAGGAGGGGAGTCCAGCGCGCCCCACCCTGGCGTTAAGCCCAGGTCGGGGCCCACCGAGCTGGGACCGCGCTCGCCAGGCCGGCTGCGGCCTTCTTCCTGCCGCCGGATCTGCGGGCGCAGACAGCCCGCGCCCCCGGATCTAGGGATCCAGCCGCCCCACGGTTAGGGGCACGTCCACAGAACCGATGGTAGCAGCCCGGGGACTGAGGTTCTGGTTAACTAGTTGTGAAAACAAACAAACAAACAAAAACGAGCTGTTTTTGCTGAGGGTAGAACAAGGAAGGGCCTCTGGAACCCTCCGAGGCCCAGAGGCCAGTCCGCGGCGGAGGCAGGTCCCGGATCCCGCCGCTGGGCCCTTCCTCCCCTTCTCCCTCCATCGGAGCCTGGACCGTCCTCCGTCCTGAGCCTCCGCATACGGGCCGGAACCCAAGACCTTCCTGGTCACCATTTCCACAGGCAGCGTCCCCCCCAAACTCACCTGGGGCATATTTAGGGAGACCGGCCCCTCTGCATAGGCGGTCCACTCCTCCGCGGGAGGGGGGCGGGAGCCCGGGTGCGGGTCGCGGCGGGCGGGGGTGTCTGCTTGCCCCGCTCTCGCCCGGAGACCGGCAGTTAGGCCGCGGTGTGGTGCCGGGCGGTCTGCCGCGCCCAAATCGAGTTTCCAGGAAAGATGGGGGTGGAGAGAAAGAGGGAGGGCGAGAGGGAGGGCGAGAGAGAAATGGGGGTCAATGGCTGGGAATTACCTCACGTCCTCGCCAGCCCAGGGAATCGCGAGCTGCGTCCCGCCCCGCATCGGCAGGTGCTCGGAGCCTCCCCCGCCCCATAAAGAAGAACCCGCACCCGACCAATCAGGGATAACGGAGCCCAAGCACAACGACAGCTCGCCCAGCATTTCGGACCCCAGCCTGGGCGTCTGGTTCAGTGTGAGCCAGTGCGTGTGCGAGGCACTGGCGCGTCTACGCGGTTGGCTGGGGGACCGGGTCAGGGGGAGCAGCAGCCGTCTGCAGCTTGGCCTGGGGGTGTGTGTTGGGGGATGGGGTGGGGGCATGTGTATTGGAAAAGGAGATCCCGTTTTCAGACCCCTGGTCCATGGGGCAGACCCTCGAGAGCCCCATTCTCTCCAGGACCCCCACCTGCCTACCTCCAGCCCAAAACGAAACCAGAACCCAATTCAAAGACTTTTCCTGCCTGAATGGCGTTGGAACCGCGGGGACCCAAGAGGAATGGGGGGTAGGGGTATTTGCTCTATCCAGGACCCTTTTCTTCCTATTGATTAAGAAATAAGGAAGGAAGGAAGGAAGGAAGGAAGGAAGGAAGGAAGGAAGGAAGGAAGGAAGGAAGGAAGGAAGGAAGGAAATCAAGAAAAAGAAAAATCAAGGAAGAAAGAAAGAACCCAAGAAAGAAGGAATAAAGAAAGAAAGAAATCAAGAAAGAAAGGGGGGAAAGAGAAGAGAAAATGGAGACAGAAAGACTATTTTGGGCGACGAGCGCCAGGTGCTCTATGCAGATGATGTTTTATTGTGACACTTGAAACCTATATGGTTTTATTAACCAATGTCACCCCAATAAATTTAATTTTTAAAAAAGAAAAGAAATAAACGCCACCTCCCCTCAACCATCCCTACACAACGAATTTCGATTTTTCTGCATTCAGAGCCGCAAGAGAAGGGGAGAATTCTAATAATTCCTCACAGCAATAAACAAGAGGGGAAGGAGGATAAAAACAAACCCATTGCTGCTTCCCAGGGTGTAGCAGTAGCCAGATTTAGTTTGCTCCTCCCCCCAAAGGGTTTTGTTTAATTTATTTTGCCTAAATCACCCAGTTTATGAGCACTCATGGAAGTTTTGGATTAATTGCAAAGGCCTCCTTTTTTTTTCTTTTTTGCCCCGACTTTGGTGGAAATATAGGAACAATTCTTCCCTGCGGTTTCAATTCACTGTGGGAGATTCTCTTTCTCCTCTTCTAATGCACATGGGGGCGGGGGAGGCCGAGGGAACCCACCCATTCCCGGTGTCTTAGGGCGAGGTTGATTTTTGCTGTAGATCGAGCTTCTGTGTTTGTCCCTCTCCATTTTCCCTCCCTGCCCTACACCCAGCAGCTTAAAAGGCCAGAAGGCTGCTGGGCGAAGCCGCGCGGCTTTGTTATAGATCCAAAGAAACTAGAAGAAAAAAGCCGCTTCGCTCCTGAACCATTATTTTAATTAAAATAAGATGGTGATAGTGACGTTACAACCCACAATAACTGGCAAAACAAAACCATTTCTTCCGGAGCTAGGGCAGCACTGACTCCGTCCCTCGGAGCCCAGACCCGGACACCGATGCGACGGGCACCCGACCCACGCGGGAATGTCGCTCACCAGGGAAGGGATGGGAAGGAAATGTTCCTTGGAGATGATCCCGAGGGTCCCCACCCGAGGCGCCGGGCCTGGGGAATGTGCCCATTGCCTCTTCCCGGCCTCTCGCGTAGCGTCCAGCAGCCACGACCGGAGAAACTGACCAGAAATGGACAAAGCCCGAATGCGAGTGCGGTTGGAGCCCGAGCCCAAGGCTCCCGGCTGGAAGAGCCTCCCGCTCATCAGCAGATCCCTGAAACGCCAGGGCACGGACCGGCCTCCGGACAGAGCAGCTCCGTCTGCCCATCGAAGCCATCGGTGACTTCCAAACACATCCTTTGGAATAAAATGTGAAATCCCTCCCCGCACCCCCAGGCCACCTCCTCAACGTGCGCCTCCGTCTCTCGCTCGCCTTTCCCGCTACCCGCCAGCGATGTGCAAACGCACTCCTGCAGGACACAGCACGCAGCACACGATCCAGGCGACAGGGCCACACACGGTCTAGCCCCGTAGAAGGGGAGCAGAGTAAACACAACGCCACTCTGCCCCACACACCGACGTGGTCAGGCCCGCGCATTGTCCAGCCTGACACAACGAAATCGGTCCAACGCAATCGCCCAGGGACACGCAGCCCCACCTAGTCGCGATCACACATGCCCAACACAACACCGAACCCGTCCAGACACCGTCGCCAGGGCCACACAACCCACACACAGAACCAGACTCCAACTGAGGAGGCAAGCTAACCATTACAGACACCGCTGAAAACGCAGAGGGACCGCGAAGAACCCAAATCTACACACCCAAACAGCGCAGCCACCATCCCACTCGGACCCCACCACCGATCGCCGAGAAGACCACACGGGGAAGAAGCCCACACTGCCCAGCGCTCACGCGCGCTCTCACAATCCCACCGCATGCACACAACCGCGAAGAAGAAATGGAAACCAACCACCGCCTCGCGCATTGCTGTATATTGCGTAAGGAGAAAAGGGAAGGAAGGAAGAGAGTCTCCAAGGCGGGAGGGGCGGCGGCGGCAGGCGCGACGGCGTCCGTGGAAAATGCCCCCCTCCCCCTCGAAAGAAACCGAGGGACCAGGAGCGGAGTCGGGGGGAAGAGGGAGGAAAATGCTGGGGAATTCTTTGCGAGGCCGCAGGTTGCTGTCCCCCTAGAAAGAGGCTAGAATGCTCACGTTTTGCAGCTACGGGGGGACGCGTGTGGCCATTTTGAGGCCGGGTCCTTGTGCGGAGGCCCTCCCCCGCTCCGTTCCCCCCCCCCCGCCCCCCGCCCGCGCGCGCGCCGCACTGGCTCCGCCACTAACTCGCTCTAATCCCGCTCACGTCCCAGGCCTCGTTAGCATGGGCCCAGGCGCGCCGGGGCCGTGTGCGCCGCGGAGATAAGGCGCTGCCGCGGGTCCGCTCGCCCTCGATAAGCGCCTCGGCCATTATGGGCCAAATGATTCATTTTAATTTGGCAATTTCACTGGAGGGAATGGGGACTGGTTGCGTGTAGCTGGGACGGGCTCCGGCTCCGGAATGCGCTGCGCCGCGAGTCGGGCGCGCTGTCTAGGACCCGCCGGGCCCAGCCCCATTTCTGATCCTGAGGCCTCTTGGGAAACACGGGCTTCCCCCACCACCTCAGTCCCTGCACGGCCTCCCAGGCACCTTTCTCCAGCGACTCCCATCCCAGCACCCTGTCCCTGCCTCGGAAGACCAGGACGCCAAAACCATCACTCCCAACCCCTCCCTGCAACTCCGTTTATTATTTCTCCAGTGTCCTATTCAGCCCTGACTCCTCTGCTCTAAAATGGAGCCGCTTGCCTGGAATGTCCCCTACTGGGCTCACGCCAGGGCGTGTATGGAGGCAGAACTGGTGTCAGTGGAGAGATTAAAATGTCCATTCTACTGTTTCAGGCCGAGCCCAGAGCCCAGGAACATCCCTCCTCTCACAATATTTTTAAACATTTTAATCTTGCTAAGCACTCTACAAATATTAACTCATTTAGTTTTCATAAACAATCCTAAGAGGGTGGGGACTATTATTATCCTCAATTTACAAACAAGAAAACCAAGGCACAGAGAATACAAGAAAATTTCCCAGTGTTGCATATTCAGTGAGTGGTGGAGCGTGGGTTTGAAGCAAATTTAGCACCAAACCTTCTCTGGAGCCCAGCTGGTGAAAGGAGGCAGCTAGAGCCCAGGCTTGGAGCAGGAATCTGGGCTCAGCTCGTTAGAGGGAATGAAATCTGTTCTGGGGGGTAGAAATCTGGGTTCTGGGAGACATGGGCAACTGGAGCTTAGCCCATGGAAGGTGTCCGGGTTCATTCTTTTATAGTGGAGTGAAATAGCACAGGTTCAAGTCTTACAGATCACTTAGCCCTGAACCTCCGTTTCTTCATCTTTGAAATGGAAAAATAATACCTACCTCGCCGAGTTGTAAGGATTAAATAAAATGATCTCTGAAAGGTGGTGGTGCTGAGGACAGTCATCTATGAAATCTCACCCATCCCTGAGCCCAGGATAACATATATACACTTGTATGGGGGGTTGGGCTATTAATACAGAGAAAGAAATTAAAGCATGGAGAGATGTGGCTTGGCTAAAGCTTACAGTCCACAGCTCAATCCCCCAGGAGCAGGCTGCTTTGTCCTTCCAGATCCTCTGGTTTTGAGCTCCTTTTGGGACCTGAGAACTAGGGAAAAGCCCTTAGCCTGGTCACAGACTGAATCCCAGTCAAGGACTAAGCCCAGAGTGTGACTGCAGTGAGTCCTGTCTCCTCCTTGGCCATCGGGACAGGTCTCCGTGAAGATACAGTTAATTCAGTGCAGCCTGTCAGTCCCCGTGTTCCTCTGTGCTCTCTGGTGGAAATCAGGGTGCCATGGTATTACTGATTTTCTTATTTTGAGACAGAGGGAGGGATGGGGAGAGAGAGAGAGAGAGAGAGAGAGAGAGAGAGAGAGAGAGGTGAGAGCAAAATATTGATCCATCAGCCCCACAACCTGCACTACACCCAAGTTCAAAGCCCAGCTCTGCTACTCTTGGGCTGTGGCACCATTGGGCAAGTCATTTCATGTCTGAGCCCCTATAAAAAAGGGGCTGGCCATTCCCCTATCAGAGAGCTCAGCCAAGGAATGCTTCCCTGAGAAATGATGCCTGGACTCAGACCTAAGAGTGGGATCTGAAGGGTGAGTGGAAGAGTGAGCATCAAGAGCCCTCCAGGTGGGTCAAGGGCTAAAGCAGAAGGGCTCAGGTTCATGAAAGGAACAGAAAATAATCTGGGATGGCTTGACCAAGCCTATGGACAATCCAAAGGATTTTCAGAGAACCCTTTTGTTTATTTGGTTTGAGGGTAGGTGTAGGGTCCTATGAGGAGATTTGCATTTCTAGAATGTCTTTGACTGCAAGGTGGAGAAGAGGTGTGTGTGGGTGGGAAGGATGTGGAAAGACAGGTTCTGAGGCCAATGTCCTGGTCCAAGGTGTGTGGACTGGGATGCTGGCAGAAGAGATGGCAAAAGGCAGATGAAGATGACATGTATTTAGGATACAAAACCAGGTTTGTAAGAATTTGGAGGGTGAAGAGGAAGGAGAAATCCAGGAACCCTCGGGGTTTTTGGTTCTCCTTCCCTTAGATCAGTGGTTCTCAATCTTCCTAATGCCGCAACCCTTTAATACAGTTCCTCATGTTTTAGTGACCCCCAACCATAAAATTATTTTCGTTGCTACTTCATAACTGTAATTTTGCTACTGCTATGAATCATAATGTAAATATCTCATATGCAGGATGTATTTTCATTGTTACAAATTGAACATAATTAAAGCATAGCGATTAATCACAAAAACAATATGTAATTATATATGTGTTTTCCGATGGTCTTAGACGACCCCTGTGAAGGGTCGTTCGACCCCCCAAAGGGGTCGCGACCCACAGGTTGAGAACCGCTGCCTTAGATGGTCACCCAAAGATTCTGCATTTGGTTTTGAATTCCTTGACTTTGGGTGCCTTTGAGGCACCAACAGGCTGTTGTCTTGACTTAGGGGGCAATGACCTGTGTCCGAGAGAGTTGTGAAGAAGAAACAGGGAGGCAAGCCTTTTGTCAGCCCTGCCCCAGACATTTCCTCCCCCCCAATTCCAGTCTGCCCGCTGGTCCCAACCTGTCCTCCAGGCCCCACCACCTCCCGCCTGGGGCTGGGGGCTGGTGACGTCTGCACCTCCCCCTCCCCTGTTTCCGACCCGACCCGTCAGTGGAAAAACGGAAACTGTGAACTGAGCTGGGCGCCGCCCGAAATAGCATCTGGTGCCTGTTGGTCAGCGCGTGGTCCCAGCGTCCAGGAGCGGGTGACGCCGCTTGTGGCCCAGCCAGGAAATGCCAGCCCTCCTCCTCCTCCTCCTCCTCCAGCCCCGAGCGGGGGGGCCTTGTCAGGCAGGAAACCCGGGAGCTCCTCGGTTGGGGTGTCAAGGCGGAGGGGAGGTTGGGACCCAGACTGGTTGGTCTGGAGTCTGGTCCTGGAGCTGAGCAGCCTGGAGAGAACAGCCCAGCCAAGATTTGGGCCTGAGGCATTGTCCCCTCTCTGACCTGTTCCCCACCCCGCACCCACCTCCCCACCCCCTCCCCAAGGCTGAGTTCTCCCTCAACTCCAAATTCTAGGCTTTCGAGTGGTTCTGCCCCACCCTCCCCTGACTCTGGGTTCCAGCGAATCTCCTCTGAGCTTGTCCTCTGAGAGATGTGCTGTGTGTGCTCTGGTGGCAGCCAGGCTAATTCCCAATAGGTGCATTTATATGGCAGTGCCAGGTGCCAGGCACTGACCTAACCACTTCCTAAAGATTACTTCAGTTGATCCTGACAACAACCCGTGAAGCAGGGGCTCCATTTTGTAGGTACCAACTGAAGCACAGACAGGTTGAGTGACTATCAGAGAACACCCAGTGACTCTATAGGAGATAAACAAATACCCGAAAATCTCATGGAAAGATGTGCAAACTTGCATTAGGAAATGCAACTAAAAACTGTGATAACTGTGCCACAAAAGGCTGATGTACCAAGTATTGGTGAGGATGTGGAGCAACTGGAATTCTCTTACGTTGTTGAACAGAATGCAAAACTGACTCAACCACTTGGAAGAACCCTTTGGCAGTTCCTTATCAACAAACAGTTTATAAACACACACTTAATTGGGAGAATTGAAAAATATATAGCTACAAGAACTCTTGTGCACAAATATTCATAGCAGCTTCATTCATAGTAGCTAAAAACTAGAAATAATCCAAATGCTCAGCCACAGGTGAATGGATAAACAAATTGTGGTACATGCATGCAATAGAATACTACCCAGCCATATAAAAGAACCAAACTACTGATACATGCAAAAATACAGAATAATCTAGAAAACGTTATGCATCATGTGATATTTATCTTTCTCTGACTGGCTTATTTCGCTTAGCATAATGCTCTCCAGTTCCATCCATGCTGTTGCAAATGGTAAGAATTCCTTCTTTTTTACCGCAGTGTAGTATTCCATTGTGTAGATGTACCACTGAGTGGAGGGGGTAGGGGACAATGGGGGGATAAGGACATATATATATAATACCTTAATCAATAAAGAAAAAAAAATTTAATATATTTTATTGATTTTTTACAGAGAGGAAGGGAGAGAGATAGAGAGTTAGAAACATCGATGAGAGAGAAACATCGATCAGCTGCCTCCTGCACACCCCCTACTGGGGATGTGCCTGCAACCAAGGTACATGCACTTGACTGGAATCGAACCTGGGACCTTTCAGTCCGCAGGCCGACGCTCTATCTACTGAGCCAAACCGGTTTCAGCAGAAAAAAAAATTTTTTAAAAAACATTATGGAAGAGACAAGAGTATGGAAAACTTCCAGCAGAAAAGAAGTTTTGCCTCTAGTTCCTCCTCTTGTGTCTACTAAACATCCTTCCAACATGGTGCTGACCACACGTATCTGGGTGCTTGTGTACCCCACCAAGCCCCTTGAAGGGCCCGGCTTATCGCACAGACAGAGGAGGAACACCACAAATGTATGTTGAATAAGAGTGACAGAGACGAACCTGGAGAAAGAAATTGAGGGAGAGGGACACCATCCAGCAGGAATCTGGGCCATGAACTTAGAGGAAGTGGAACTGGCCAACCTTCCTGGTCCTAAAAACCAGCCACAGGGAACGTGTAAGTGCATCTGTAAGATCCCTGTCAAAGAGAGGAATGGTTTCAGGATCACACAAGCTGTGAAGACACGCAGGCCTTGATTGGGGTGAGGGCGGTGGACTCTCCCTATTTTCACAGATACTCTCTGTGCTGGGTGGGGAGGGGAACACAGGGAGGGGGCTTGGAGAGTCACAGAGCAGGTCCCTCTAGGGCAGTGATGGCGAACCTATGACACGCGTGTCAGAGGTGACACGCGAACTCATTTTTTTGGTTGATTTTTCTTTGTTAAATGGCATTTAAATATATAAAATAAATATCAAAAATATGTCTTTGTTTTACTATGGTTGAAAATATCAAAAAATTTCTATATGTGACACGGCACCAGAGTTAAGTTAGGGGGGGCCGAGGTTTGATTGCTTGATACCTAACTTACTGACGCAAATACCGTGGCATATGATGGTATGCTGGGAGGCTAGCGTCCTGAGTTCCAGTCCCAGCTCTGTGCTTACTAAGCTGTGTGAACTTGAACAGTCCCTCCTCTTCTTTGGGCCCCAGGGTCCTCATTCGTACAAAGAGGACCCAAGTGATTTCTGAGAGCTCTGCAGCTTGGATACCTTACGTCATTGTTTCCATTATGTTTTTAATTAGTCCCTCTTGCCCTCCTGGTCCCAGACCTCCCGTGAAGAGACAGGACACAGGGCTCTCCCCTAATCTCTCCTTTTCCTGGAGTCCAGTCTCTGACCAGGAAGTGGGAAAACAGGATTTCCTCTGAGGATGTTCTCGGTGACCCAGACAGTTCCGGTTTGGGAAGCAGAGAGGAGATAAGGAACATCACCCAGGCTTCCAAACCCTAAATCACCTTTCCATGGGTTTGATGTTTTTTCACACTGTACTTTGAACTCCTTAAAAACAGGGAATGTGTAATTCAGAGCTGGAAAAAGGCATCTTGGTATCCCTTGGAATAGATATTATTAATCAACATTTTGGTGGGGAAAAGGGAACTCTCTTTTTCTTTTTAAATTATGAAATACATTAAGCATTGTAAAAAGTAGGAAAATCTCCTTTTCCTCATCTATACCTATGGAGGCCCAACTCTAATGATCTTTTATGGAAGCCTTCCCCTCCTCTGGACTTGTAAAACACTCCTCATACCCTGTTTCTGAATCATTGTTTATATAATCACAGCATGTCAGAGACACATGGCTAACCCCTTCACCTCAAAAATTGGGAAACTGAAACCGAGTGATATGAGGTGACTTGCCCAATGTCACAGAACTTGGGGCAGAGCAACGAGAAGAATCCAATTGTTGCTGACTTCTAATTCAGTGTTCTTTCTACTTGTATATTTTATCCCTTTACCTATCTTTGCTTTCCTGTCCCCACCCCCCTCCTCCAATGCTGTACCTGTTCATATCTCCATGCTTTCCAACAAGCTATTCCCTCTATTAGAACTATCACTTCTTTCCCTTCTCTTCCCTCTTGCTCCTGCAAGATTCTGGAAAATTCCAGCATTGTCAGAATAACCCTCCTCCAAGCTTCTCTTCATCTATTCTCCCATTTCATACAGGAGCACCAACTTCTCAGCATTGCTAATGTTTGCATGTCTGGCTCCATTCGATAGAGTTCCTACAGGGCAAATTTGTCTTGTTCATCACCTTATGCTCAGCACCTAGCTCAGTGCCCAGCAGAACCAATATTAGATACCCGTGGAATGATTAGGAGTGAAAATGGTGCTGATGGGGATTGGAAGCGTGGAGGGAATGGCTGCTGCTGGGCTAGATGCTATGGAAGGACACTAGATTGTTAACTATAAGTGTGTGACCTGGGTCCAGTTATACCTTATTTGTGTCTGTCTTATCATCTGAAAAAAGGGGTTAATGATACTGCCATATATATTTCAGTCCGGTTTTGTAAGTATTAATAAGAGGAAGTATGTAGGAAAGCACACTTTGAAAAATATGTGAAATAGTGTATCAACCTAAGACATTATCATGGAATTTATTTTGCAGGCATAAAGGCCTCTCTCATCTAGGAGGCTAGCAAAGGTTCTACCCTTATGAGTAATGTCTAGAAAACAAGGCCACAGAAAAATCTTTTGTTCCTCCAATTTCCTGGAGCCCTAACAGTAGACTTAAGGAGGTTACCATGAAGAAAATCATTGAAATGAATCCTTTAATATTAACATAACATAGCTGGGGTGGCCACCTTCAGGGCCCTTGGGTAAAAAAAAAAGAGTCATTTCTGGTCATGGCTAAAGGGCAAGGGGACGCCTTCTTAGGGGGAAATACGGCAGGGCAGCGTGGAGGACAGTGTATATTTGAAGACAGCATTGACTGTAATGTTCAAAATCATCTGTTTTTGTGTTTTTTTGTAGGAAGCTCTTCCTGAATTCCTCAGGCCTCAGAGAAGCTGTTTTCCCAGTGGCTTAATAAGAACTTGAGCTCTGGAGTTATACTTGAGTGTGAGTCTCTCCTAGCAACTTACTTGGATAAGTTACTTCCCTAAGGCCGTTCCCCATCTATGAGGATGACAATCACCAGTTGGGGTCAGCAGGGACTTAAATGAACTAACACATATTAAGTACTCTGCATAGTGAGTTCTAAAAAGGTGGAAGCTATCATGAGTACACTGCTGTGGCTTCCTCTGGATCACTCATTTTGTCTTTTCATCATATACTGTTGTGTCACTGCTTTCAGGGTGTATCTGTTTTCCCTAGTCTTCACAGCTGGCAAAGGGCAAGGCTCATGTCTAACATGTCTACATCCACTTCTGCAGGGCAAGGCAAAGGACAAATGACCATGGAGCAGTTAGCCACCAAGGGGCTCAGAAGTTGAGTTAGCGGACATTTGGTATGTGTGTGTGGAGATGGGGGGCGAGAGGGAAGCCAATTGGCCAGGACCCAAACTAGTGGGTATGTTTCTGGATGCAGAAATTCCACTGTTTCCTTATTTCATTTAAAGCAGCACACCCATATCTATAAACAGCATGGTGGGGACTAGATAAATGAAAAAATTTCAAAGAAATATCATTTGAGAGACAATCATCTCAAAAGTCTTTTAATCCAATTTTCTCAGTACTACTGCTTTTTCCAAAGATGCCTAAATGCTATCATAGCAATAGCTTGCCAAGTAACCTACCATAGTAAAACACTCTTCTTAGAGAACTTTCTGTAGTAAGGCTTCAGTGATGGTCCCTCTTCTCTGGAAATGCATTTAGTAGACATGTTTTGTTGAATTAATCTGCAGTCTAAAATCATTCTCCAAACTGCTTAAGCATCCTACCAGAGGCCTTAAATTAGATGTGGTGATGGAATTTGATTTTGCCTAACAAGCTTCAGGTTCAGTTTTTATTGTTCAGATAGAGAGCTTATTTGGTGTGGGTTCCCAGTGATAATGGTATTGTTAATGAGGTGGTCAGTTAATTCAGTAACATCCCCTAGTTTTTTGTTCATTAATGTGCAATATAAATTGTACCTACACTCTCTTGGGTGAAACACTGAGGGCTAAAGTTAAACAGAGCACATAGTGTTCTGTTAAAGTGTGGCATTGACAATTCCATTAAAATTTTACTCCAATGCCGGACTGGCATGGCTCAGTGGTTGAGTGTCGAACTATGAACCAGGTCATGGTCTGATTCCTGGGTTGTGGGCTAGATCCCCAGTGAGGGGCAGGCGTGTAGGAGGCAGCCAATCAATGATTCTCATCATTGATGTTACTGTCTCTCTCTCCCTTCCTCTCTGAGATCAAGAAAAACATTAAAAAATTTTTTTTAATTTTTACTCCAATGAAGTCCATAGGTGGACTTTCATGCTACTTATTAAAATGCTAAAGCTTCAAACAATGCCTAGGGAAACACAATCATCATTGCTATTTACTCATCTTACTTTTAACCTGAAAGAGCAACACTGAAGGAAAAGATGCACAAATGGGTCCCTGGCTCCAGTGGGGAACAGCAGAGAGCTATCATGTTGCTATACTTGGGCTTGCTAACTATAAATTATCAGATTATTATCTCAGAAAGCCCCAGCTGGGTTGGAAAGTATTTAGAAATCCAAAGTCTGTATCTTTCCAATTTATACATCAAGCTTAGATATTGGTATAAGGCACTATCTTCATTTAACTTCAGCAGAAGAGCTTTATTTCTCAAATGAATGAAGATTTTTTTCATTTATATCCAGAAATAACAATTTAAAACTTAATATTTAAGAAGATGAGGGGAGAAGGGAAGCAACTATTGATACATTCAACAACTTGGATAGATCTCAAGGACATTATGCTGCGTGAAAACCAATTTCAAAGTTACATACTATGATTCCATTTATATTCTCAAAATGAAAAAATTCCAGTGATGGAGAATAGGCCATTGGTTGTTAGAGGTCAGGGTTGGAAGGAGGGTACAATTAGTTTCTTTGGGGTAATGGAACAGTTCTTTCTTTACGGTGATTGTGATGACAAAATTTCATAGAGCTAATGTGATAATGATATAGTTAATGAGTGCATGTAGAAACTTGTGAAACCTGGAAGGTCTGTTTTAATTATTAATACTATACCCAATGTCAATTTCTTGATTTTAATCATTTACATGGATACGTAAGATATTATCTTTGGGGGTTGCTGGGTGAAGTGTATACTCTTTACTATTTTTGTAACTTTCTGGGGCCTAAAAGTTTTTCTTTTTTTTAAAGTGGAGAAGGATATGCTATAGCAGAGAACAAAGGAGAACAGTCAATCTAGACATTTTTATTAAATTTAATAGGTATTTTAGTTCTATCAAAAAATTAAAACATTTGAAAAACTCACAAAGTTTATAAAACACTCATACCCAATCATTTTCTTATTCTGCGATAGGTAATATATAACCCACCATATAGCAAAAGTTTTACTTCCACAGGATTTAACAAATATGGAGCTTAAGAGGACATATACACTCCTAGAATAAAAAGATCTTAAGTTATTTTACAAAACTTCCCCTTAAATTACTAAGGACTGATCTAGCTAATTTAGTCAGGGCCATGATAACTTTATTTTATGTTCTTTTAGGTGATACTGGGCAGATGTAGAGATGCAACATGCTAGGAAAACAGACTTACTTTTCAAAATGTATAGTATAAAGAGCAGTTAAGATCCAGAGTTGGATGGTGTCTGTTTACCTAAATTTGTTGAAACAACTAATCTTAGGGGTTTTTTTTTGTTTGTTTTAAAAAGGTTTCAGTGACACTGAAAGCTAACAAAGAGAACTCAGCCCTCTTACCAGCCAGCCATCTTACAATCAGGTCACTTGTTCAGCTCTTTGCAATCAGCTGTTATAAAAAACAACAGGATGACCCATGTTTAATTAGGAATCCCCAAACTACCAAAGGGTTCTGGCTTCTCTAAGTATCTTCAGAAGACACCTAGTCCTCATATCAGGGCAGGGAGTTAAACGGTTTAAAATAATTTTGGCAACTGTCTGAGACGCTTAACATCTAAGAAGGTGCCTACAGAATCCATACTATTCATTTGCTTTAAAGTTTCAGAAGGTTTCAAACTTTCAGGAAAAAATGGAGTGTCCCTTTCATTTTCTTTCTCAGGATGTTGGGTAAACTCTGCTTTTCCAGTTCGGAGATTCACTGTAGGACTTGACTTAAGGTTCTTTAATAAAAAAGCTGGGTTTTCATTCAACTGCTGTGCTGCTTTTGGCTGAACAACTTCATTTGTAATATTTCTCAATACTGGCATATCTGTGGGGGTGCCCAAGGATTCACAGTTATTACAATTAATTATTTCACAGGCATTCCTAAAAGGCTCCTTCTGACAATCCAGTTGCTCAGGTATGCATGTGGGATTCTGATTCAATAAATGTTCACTCTTGTTATCTGTGTTCTTTGAAGGTTCCTCTTCATCTTCACTATTGTCACTGCTTTGTATAAGTCCATATCTCTTCATATATTTTTTGGTTGCAAACGACATGTTGTTTGGTGAAATTAAACTAAGCCCCACTGTGCTTCTGTCTGTATTAATATGCAGAAAGCTAAAGGATGAGTCACAGTTATTTTGATTTGATCGAGTGACAGACAGTTGTGACAGCTGATTTTCATTTAAATACTTCAGAGCTATAGCATTTGCCTCCATGCTCAAATCCACACTGTTAGGGCTTAAGCCACTCATGCCAACATTAGCAAATGACATGTAGTTCAATCCAGAGATCACTGCTTCAGGGCTGATGCATGCCAACACACTGAAAGACAAAATGGAGTAGGCCATCATTTTATCTTATTTTGAGTACCAAATAGTGTTATTCTAAATGTATTCCATTCTAAGTAACAAAAGGTCTTCAGCTCTAAGGCTTATGGTGCTTTTTTATCTGAGTGCTCAAACACCTAAGTTTTGATGACCCAGATATACTCAAGGGATAAATACGATAACCTAGAAGGTAATCCATGATTCACAGACTGAAAGTGGCACACAAAACACAAATTAATTTTCCTAAATTTAAACATCAGTCATGGTTTTAAGAGAAAATACAGACCCCCAAATGTAAAAGTCATTGGTAAAGTAAATATTGGTCAAGTATAAAACAATAAATAAATAAAATAGAAAACATATTTGATAATATAACATAACAAGCCCTGGTAAATAACTAAGAATATTACATTATTTGTAATAAACATCAATCAGTCTTTGGATATGGACTACTGTGTGTGTGTGTGTGTGTGTGTGTGTGTGTGTGTGTGTGTGTGTATATACACTGATTTCCTTTCATTAGATATGACCTTCAACTCACTTTGGCTAGTGTTATCTCATTAATGTTAACTAATTGACTTGCCTTTCCCTTTATATCATATATATAATAATAGCTGCTAATTTTTATGGATGCCTTATTATGTGCCAGGCACTCTGCTAAACATTATCTCATTTAACCCTCACAGAAACCTTTCTCAGAGAGGTCTTCCATATCAAATATCTCAACTTTATTGTCCACTCTAATACCTCACATTTCCCTTCCCCTACCTTTCTGTTTTCTCCTTAGCACTTATGGCTATCTATTAACTTACATTTCTTATTTATTGTCTAGCTCCCTCAGGAAAGTCCACAAATTTCTGTCCTCGTTATAGTATCCCTTGGTGCCTGGTAGCAGGTACTCAATAATTTACCAAATGAATAAAAGGAGTAGGTACTATTATTACCTTTATTTTACAGTTGAGAAAACTGAAGAATAGAGATTTTTAACTAATTTCCTTAAGTTGAGCAGCTAGTAACAGGCAAGCTGAGATCAGGTCTGTCTTACTTTCTGGGGTTCTATAACCACTGGTTATTATACTGTATTCAGCAACTTGTATTTTTGCTGTTTTTCTGTTCCCTAAAAATTAGAGCCCTTTGTGTACTACTTGTTGTGGTAAACAGTATATTCTAGGCTAGCAGTTCTCAACCTGTGGGTCGCGACCCCTTTGGGGGTCGAACGACCCTTTCACAGGGGTCGCCCAAGACCATCGGAAAACACATATATAATTACATGTTGTTTTTGTGATTAATCACTATGCTTTAATTATGTTCAATTTGTAACAATGAAAATACATCCTGCATATCAGATATTTACATTACGATTCATAACAGTAGCAACATTACAGTTATGAAGTAGCAACGAAAATAATTTTATGGTTGGGGGTCACCAGAACATGAGGAACTGTATTAAAGGGTCGCGGCATTAGGAAAGTTGAGAACCACTGTTCTAGGCAAAGAATAAGCTATGACTTTCCATATAATTCAATGAAGAAATTCAGCCATTTTATATGTGCCAGCCACTATGTGCATCCTTACCTCTACAAAATCCAAGTAACTATCAGGCATTTTCATTCTCATCGTTAATATTCCCTGAAACCAGCGACCTCATCACCAAGCAATGGGAAAACATGCTTAATACTGCTGGTCCTTATAAAGAATTCTTCCTTAACCTTCTTGATACTTAATACTTTAGAGAATGAATAAGACGAAATACACACTACCAATTTATCTAGACATTATACTTTTATGATGTATTATAGTGATAATATCTTCTGAATATACAGTCCTTTTCTACTTTCTTTGCTTATTTACTAAAATTATAAGCAATTTGCATATTAAATCAGAAAACATGCACAACCAGAAAAATACATATCTATAGATAATACTAATGTAAATAATTTGAAAAATAAACTTCTAATTCAGTAAGTTCATTATATACTAAAAGGTTAATTTCAATGTTTCACACTAAAGACATTAAAATAGGGTGGCCACTGTGAAGAAATATATTACCTAAAAACTATTCCCTAAAGGCAGCCATACCAAAATGTAAGGGTTCTATATAGATAGCAGGTCATCTGTGCATTCTAACAGATGTTATATAGCTTCTACGTCACAAATGCTACCTCACTCTCCCACACTATTGGAAGGAATATAAACTGGTACAACAATTTTGGTGGCCAATGGCAACATCTACCAAAACCTCACATGCACATATCCTTTGATCCTACTTATGTAGGAATTTATCCTGCAAAGATACTTGTACAAGTACCTGTAGAATGATTTCACTTAGCATTGCTTGAGATAAGAAATAAGAGATTCAGACTAAAAGGCCATTAATAGAGGACTAGGGTTCACTATATTATAGTACATGGGTCCCACAGAATATTATGCAGCTGTTTAAATGCATGAGAAAGAACTGCATATGCCTATAAAAATAAGCTATAAATGTTAAACAAGAAAATCGAAATCACAACACTCATCACCATTTGTATATACTTGAATATTTCTAGAAGAATATAAAACAAACAAGAGAAATAATCTTGTTGGAGGAGTCTGAGAAGTTTGGGGAGTAGGGGCTTTTGTATTTTATCTGATATTCTTGTGTATTATTTGATGTTTTTTAAAATCATGAGACTATTACTTTTGTAACTAAACTACAGCAACAAAAATAATGAACAGAAAACATGCTAACTTTAATATAATTTCCAGATTTTATCATCTTTAAAAACAAGTATTTGCTAAGGTCAACTTTGGTGAAGCAGGATCTGAACAGAAGAACATACAAGCTGGAACTGGTAAGGCTCATGTGACTATACTCTTGCCTTTTAGATGGCACAACTGCCTACTATCCAGATGCTGGTATAGACCAGTGATGGCGAACCTATGACACGCGTGTCAGAGGTGACACGCGAACTCATTTTTTTGGTTGATTTTTCTTTGTTTAATGGCATTTAAATATATAAAATAAATATCAAAAATATAAGTCTTTGTTTTACTATGGTTGCAAATATCAAAAAATTTCTATATGTGACACGGCACCAGAGTTACGTTGGAGTTTTTCAAAATGCTGACATGCCGAGCTCAAAAGGTTCGCCATCACTGGTATAGACACTATCCCTCCAGGAGGACTTTCCAGACACCAAAATGAATAAAAGCTCATTTCTCTTTTCCCAGGACTCCCAGAGATGTCATTGACATCTTTAACCAGGAGACATCCCACAATATCTCTGTAATTACTTACATAACCCTCTCTCCTACTAAAATGAAGAATCTAAAGGGTAGAGATGATTTCTTATTCATCACACATATAGCAGACACTGAATAAATGATAAATCAATTGAACTGAATGGCAAGCTTATACCTGTTCTCACGAGACTGCTGCAATACATCTAAAATTTATTCATCATTTAGAACAAATTTTAAAATTACCTGGCATGATCCACTTTATGAGCATTTTTCTTCACTTTAGTGGGAGAATCAATTTTTACTCCAAGGCTTCTTAGTTGCTTCAGGGTTGCATTAAGAACACAATCTTTGTCCACCAGTCCCGAATCATGTTTTTTTTTCTTTGCATGGTAAACATTTTGGGTTCTGGTGCGTTCATGGCTGATAATTACTGCTTTGGTAGATGGTTGCTCAGTTTCTTTGGATGAGTTACTTAATAGGTGGTTCACTTGACTCTGATGAAAAGAAAAAGGACATACTTGAAAAATCACTATTAACAATCTTAGGAAATAATAGCATAAGTAAGGCCACAGAAAAGCAAAATAATATCTTCCCAAGTTCTAAAGTAAGTACATTTGCAAGTATTATCGGTTTTTTAATAAAAGCAGCCCATCCTAATAAATAATTTCATCAGACCCTAGAGGAAACTTAGAATATCTGTTCATGGGTGGTGAGTATACAATGCAATATATATATCCTGTATTATAGGAATGTACACTTGAAACCTACATAATCTTATTAACCAATGCCACCCTAGTAAACTTAATTAAAAAATAATTAAATTCTCAATATCTGTGAATAAAGTTTCAGTACTGATTTAAAAAGAAAAAAGAATGTCTGTTCAGAACTTGTTCATTTTAAAACCTTCAGTTTTAAAATTGCTTGAGTACTATTTTCCAGTGTTTTCAGGACTTATAAGTAAATTCTTCACATCCCCAGTAGAAGATGTGCAGGAGGCGGCTGATCGATGTTTCTCTCTCATCGATGTTTCTAGCTCTCTGTCTCTCTCCCTTCCTCTCTGTAAAAAATCAATAAAATATATATATATAAAAAAAGAATGTCTGTTCAGAACTTGTTCATTTTAAAACTGAAAGTTTGAGTACTATTTTCCAGTGTTTTCAGGACTTATAAGTAAATTCTTTATAAACAAAAGTTTTAAACTATGCTTTCATTTTAAAAATGGTAATGTTTCAATTATACATTTTGTAGATCTTTGCTACTTTCAGAATTTGACTTCTTCCTTTTCTCACTTTGAGTGAGAATGAATACCATCTCTGTCCTCCTGGTATAAAAGCGCATTTCATTTCCTAAGCACACAGCTGCTCACATCAGTCTAGGACCTAGCAGGCAAATAATGTGTGTTCATTGAGGAAATCTTATGGCCCTGTGAAGTAAGCTTAAATAGCCTTCAATTTTAAATGAAGAAATCAAATGTTCCAAAGTCTACAATTTGGATGAAAGTGGCAGCCAGGGCTATGTGACCTTTATGTTCCAGTTTACATTCTAACTTTTCCAAGACACCTATTTCCTCCAACCAGAATTATCCCTTTTTGGTCTGTGCTGCCTTTGCTTACAGCACTTCTCCACCTGCCCTAGAGCTGTTTGTTACTGGTATCCATGTGTTATTTCCCCTGGGTTCTCAAAAGCAGAGACTGCCATATTCATCTTTTATATTATCTATTTTACTTAGTTCACTTTCATAGACTAGGCTACGTATTCAATAAAATGCTGCTTACCTAAACCGAAATCAGTAAATATTATCACAAATATTCTATTTCTTTCCAATGTTCAAACTTTCTGCAAACTCTTGCTTGCTTTTTATGGTACTAACTTCAGTTTGAATTTGGCCTAATATCAACTTTTCTATTTTTAAAATAAGGCTTTATTTCCTGGCTATCTAAGTACCTGACAACTGGAAAACTTACAGTAAATTACTGAATTCACATTATCATAATTTATGAAAAGCTAAAAGAAATAAATTATATCATTAATTTGCAGAAAATTTTTTTATATCAAGGTCCCAATCAGTTTTAAAGGTAGGAAAGGCTTGATTAGTATATCCTAGACTAAATAACTATCTCATAAGAGATGAAATGCTTTACATTTTCTTACCAATAAATCCTGGTATATTTTCTGGTTATCTGATGTTTGATGAGGCAAGGATTGTTGCATTACTTGCTCAATTTTTGGTTCCTCTGATGTTACAGAGTTGTTACTAGCACCCTCTGTTGGTCCACTCTGTAAGCACATGCTTGTGCTCTCTGCCAGCGGGGAATTCGGAAAGAACACAGGCACATCAGGTTCTTTTCTCACAACTGGAGAAGAGCTGCTTGAAAGGATATAAGTATATGATATAAGTGTTAGTTCTCAAGGTACCTTTCACATATATTTGAAGTACAGTAACTCTGGAGGTAAGACACAAGCAGTATTCTGGTTTGCATTTTTAGTTCTTAGTGATGAACATCTCATCTTGATAGGCTGTATATAAGCTGGGTCATGATACCTTTTTGAGTTACGTTATTTATAATATATTTAGACAGCTTTCTTGGAAAGTTGGAAAACAACCTGTTGATTTCTCCTGAACTAGATGCTTTTTAGAATTTAAAGATAGGAAAGGCTTAATTCATATTTTTTAGATACTCTGAAAATTTTAAATATATTATTTGTTTACTTCAAGTCTTAAAACAGTTAAGATCCTTGTCAAACGAGAGTTCCTAAGTTGACATTTATAATCACATTACGTACTTGGTGGTATTTTTCCTCTTTATGCTTTTATGTATTTTTCAAATGAGCATTTATTACTTTCAAAATTAGAATACATATTTATAAAATAACTATGGAAAGCATTATTTAAAAACATTTCTTATAAGAAAAGTAATATGTGGTGATTGTAGAAAATAGGGAAAAGTAATAATAAATAGCTGGCAGAAAGGGCCATACACTCTTTCAGGTGCATCATCTCATATACTCTTTATCAAAAAGATCTATGGGATAGATACTACATTTTATCCTAATTTGACAGATGAGGAACTGAGGCACAGAGGTTAGTTAGGTAACTGCTTAAAGTTACACCAAGTATAAAGAAAATAAAAGTCACAGGTAATTTAATACCTAGAGATAACCTGTTAATTTTTCAGTGTTCCCATCTATATTTTTTCTATAAATATGTATTTTCTCTAAAAAACTGAACCATATTATAGCTTTCGAAGCTGCTTTTAAAAACCTAATATTACATCATAGTATCTTTCCATTTCATTAAATTTTCTTAAAAACAAGTTTTGATCTTTATATAATATTTCATTTTATAGATAGGGTATGAATTTTTCTAACCATACCTTTTCTTTAAAACTCAGCTTATTCCCTAACCGGTTTGGCTCAGTGGATAGAGCATTGGCCTGCGGACTGAAGGGTCCCAGGTTCGATTCCGGTCAAGGGCATGTACCTTGGTTGCGGGCACATCCCCAGTGGGGAGTGTGCAGGAGGCAGCTGATCGATGTTTCTAACTCTCTATCCCTCTCCCTTCCTCTCTGTAAGAAATCAATAAAATATATTTAAAAATAAAAAAAAATAAAACTCAGCTTATTTTCAATTTTTTCCATACTGTTTAATTTTAACTTGATATGAAGTGCCAAGCATTCATTTGGTACATGATAATCTCAATAAACTATTCGCTGAAATGAATCTCTGTAAAATATCAGTTAAGATATAATTCTAAAGAAAAAAGTCAATAAATTTGATTACCTAAAGTAAAAAACCATTACATGGCAAAAAACATCAAATAAGGTCAATAGACAACTGACAAACTGGAAGAAAATATTTACAAAATATACCACAATCAGCTAACATCTCTGCTATATAATGATCTCTAGGAACCAATTTGGAGTGATTTCCAGTATACACTGCCAAGTGAAAAGAGTTTAGGAGAGTATCTATGGCATGCTACTTTCCTACACTTCATGTAAGAAAGAAATAACATAAAATACAGATATATAAGCTCATTTGTACAAAAGAAATACAGGAAAGATAAGCCAGTAACTAAAAAGATCCGATGTAAAAAAAGAAATGGAAAAAGCAGAATTTAGAATCAAGGTAGCCCAGATGAAAAGGAAACAATTCCCTATGTGTATATCTTTTTACATAGCTTGGTTTGTTAGAACCAGAGTGATGTTTCACACACTGAAAAAACAAAATCAACCAGAATATGGAAGGACCTCAAAATGGAGTACAAATAGTAACACCTAATGGCAATGCAAAAAAACAACATAAGGGAATAGGGAAGAAAAAATAACCTAAATAACTTAAAAAAAAAAAGGTATTTTCACTGAATATTGTAAGGCTAAAGATAAAAACTATACACAAACATACTCTAGTAAATTTACTCTAGTAAAATTCAGGATTTTTAGTAATGCTGAAACTACTTTATGTGTACACTAGGACTGAAAGACTAAGTAAGTGTAGTGTACATAACAAGAGCCAGGTTTTTCACTGTTGGGGAAAGAAGTTTTAAATAAGAAAAAAGGGTGTAGGATTGGAATCAGAAGACTGGAATGAAGTCAAGGATTTTCAAATACAGATAGATACATATAGAAAAAATGTAGATGTAGATGTAGGCATGGGTTAACATGCACATAGGAGTTAGATCACCAAAAGAATCTTAGAATTTATATAAAGAAAAAAAGTGGGATAAATTTTGAGTCAAAGAGACCTTACTTGGATATAGAAAGTGGCTGATTAAATTCTTCTTCCACAACAATGTTGCTCTCTTCAAAACTGGGTATATCAACTGCTTTTAGTGAAGATGCACTACCCGGAGTACTTGTGACTTCATTATTAATATCCACAGAAAAATTCATGTCCTCACTGGAAATCTTGGTATCATCTTGCTTCAGCTGAGAGTCAGGTTCTTGACGATCACCTGCTGCATTCCAAAACAAGCTAGCACCTGGAGATTAAATGTTTTAGCAGATAATGAAACAAATATTCCACTAAAAAAATAATTCTCTGACAAACTTTTGTTACGTAAGACTATCTATATTATTTTAACAAAATTACCTAGAACTGTTTTCAGATTATATTTCCTTAGAAATGTCACGAAGAGTTCAGTGGAAGGTGAAAAAATAGAAAACTGGGGTACAAAGGGGGAAGGGCATATTCTGGGCCCTGATTCTTCAAGAGCAGTGGTTCTCAACCTTCCTAATGCCACGACCCTTTAATACAGTTCCTCATGTTGTGGTGTCCCCCAATTTCATTGTTACAAATTGAACATAATTACAGCACAGTGATTAACCACAAAAACAATATGTAATTATATATGTGTTTTCCGATGGTCTTAGGTGACCCCTGTGAAAGGGTCATTCGACCCCCAAAGGGGTCGCGACCTACAGCTTGAGAACCACTGTTCAAGAGGTATGGCTCTCAAGTGATATGTTTTACATATTAAGGTTCTGAATACAATTTGGTGTGTGTGTGTGTGTGTATGTATGTGTGTTGATAACTGCTGCTCTAAAAAACAGAAAATATATAAAATACAAATCCCTAGGCTTTCTGATTTTGATACTTAAATACAGTATTTATAAGGCTATATTAGGGATGTATCAGACATATATAATATAAGGCATATATTTAAAAATCAAATGTTTCCCTAATTTTATGGATCAGTTGCATAATTTATTTGCATGTATTAGTTGGTTGCTATTTTTCTTTGTCAACTCACTTAATTTTTACCTAGCTTCATCATTTCCAAGAAATCATCGATTAGAAGAGTTATATTTTTTCCCAATACTTCTAAGAATATACCTACAAAGTGTAAAATATTCATCTGTATACCACCCCAAGTCATCTTTTGAACTCAGCAGTATACATTCTACAATTCAGGAAATACGGCTTTATAAAATGATTTAAATGGTTAAAACCAAAAAGTAAATCCAAGTCAAAGTGGACTCTATTTTGTGGCCCACTTGGATAATTTTATGAATTTAATACAAGAATGATTTAATCTTGTATTCACCTAAACATTAAAAAGTTTTAGGGGCAATTTTGAAAAAGTTACATAAGCACTGCTACTCTTTCTGAATATGTATCATTATATATTCTTTGGGGAATTAGGTATTATTATAGAATAAATGTGCTTCTAAGAGCCATTTAATCCAAATAATAATTTATTTTTCTGCATATAAGTAACAACTCCGAATAAGAATACATAAAGTTTTAAAATACTGAATTCTATATATATCATGCTTGAAAACATTTCAAATCATTTCAGAATATAAGTTCAAATGTGAGTAACTTTACTCGATTATCACTTATTCAGCACACATTTAGGTGTTATGTTGTTCCAGATGCTTAGTTTATGACATATTCAGATGATAAACAACTGTAATACAGTTATGTACAGAATTTTACAAGAGGGCATAAGAGAAAACTGCACTTCTGGTATGTTTATTTAGCTTACAATATCCACAGCTCCTTCACCACCATCCCTCTACAACATACACACACACTTTCCCTGGGAGCTGTCACCCCTGCAATTAACTAAGATGGAACCCCAGGAGATATGTTCCTGTTATGTGATTCTCAATGCCCTTACCATTGAATCAGACAATAAAACCTAACCCAAACTTGGCCATTCAGGTTCTCTGCAATTTTTTTTTTAATGTGTTTTATTGATTTTTTTAGAGAGGAAGGGAGAGAGATAGAGAGTTAGAAACATCGATGAGAGAGAAACATTGATCAGCTGCCTCCTGCACACCTCCTACTGGGGATGTGCCCACAACCAAGGTACATGCCCTTGACCGGAATCAAACCTGGGACCCTTCAGTCCTCAGGCCGACGCTCTCAGAGCCAAACCGGTTACGGCAGGTTCTCTGCAATTTGATGCTGGGATTGACTTGGTTTGTGCTTATGCTAGAACTACGTAACACATAAACTTTGGAATTCTGGGTGAGCTATATGTTGTAATGTAAAGCAGTGAAGACTGCAGAAAGAGTTGAGTAAAAGAGCCACAAAGAATAATTGGGTGGTCCTAACTGTACTCTAGTTTCTAATTGTCTTTTTCCTGAAGTCTAGCCCCATTCTTGGCCTTGGCTTTCATGAAACATCCCCATTTTCTTGCAATATATTCTCCTTCCTTGCTTAAATTAGTTCAAAGTGGTTTATGTTGTAGCCAAAGAACCTACACTGAGTAATGCAATTTATCAATGTGCATGAAGTTTTTGCTACCCTCACTCTTTGCTCCCCTCCAGAAAAAGAATATAGAAATCTGTCTTCATTCTTTATTATCCCTCTTAAATTTTTCTCTGGCTGAAATCTTCATCTGTCACTTTTGCAAGTCTTATGTCATCAACTCACCTCCACTCTTCATTTCCAAAGTAGCTCAATCTCAATAGATTGGACTAAACTCATCCTCTCTCCTTGGCTTCTCTAACTTGCCTCCTTCTGTTCAATATTATCACCATTCCCTCTATCATCCAGGCTTAAAATCCTGGGGTAACTTTTATTTTAATTTTAGAATAATTCTAGTCTTATAGAGAAGGTAATAGAGAGTTCCAGTATATTCTTCATCCAGTTTCCCTTGATGTTAACATCTTATAATACCATGATACATTTTTCAAAATCAAGAAACTAACATTGGCACATTGCTATTAACTAAAACTAGAGACTTTATTTGGATTTCAGCAATTTTCCCACTAATGTTCTTTTTCTGTTCCAGGATCCAATTTAAGAAAAGACACTGCATTTAGCTTTGAATCTTCCTCTTCCTCAATGGCTATATTCAATCAGTTATCAAAATTTATTAACATCTTACATAACTCTTCCTCTTCATTCTTATCACCACTACCCTATGTACCAGACATCTTGCTGGAACCTGAGGACACAAAGTTGTTCTTGAAGATTTCATGGTTGTGCCTTCAATGTTGCTTACCAAATAAAGTAGACAGTCCTTTGTAAAAGATGTAAAAAAGGCTCTCCTTAACATTGTAATGTAGAGTACTGAACAACTCAGCGCCCTGTGTTTCTTTACTGAGCCCATATTATTTTCTCTACCCAATCTGTTCTGTCATCTCTGAATTCCACCTACTAAGATTCTACATACCCTTCAAGGCCCAGATTCAATAACAGTGCATTGATGAAACCTTCCCTGATCTCTCACACTACAGATGGTTTATCTTATTAGAACTGGGTCCAGCCTGGGAAAGTAGCAAAACAATGTATTATGTTATGTAGTTTCATAACTGTTTTCAGGTATACTTTTACTTCATCAAGAGGAAAATAACACAAAAACTTTAAAAAGTCATACTTCATTACCTTGGTCTTGGTTCTATTTGTACCATGCACCAATTTCAATATAAAAACATTTTAAAGTAGACATGAAAAGCATTTTTAAAAACTCCTTACAAATTAAAAAAAAAATTACCTGTGCTCACAGCAATGCTTACACTTTTTCTCATGTGTAAACCAGGGGGTGACTGTGTTTCCGTGGAAACCAACTCCACTTGTCTTGCAGTCTGCCCCATGTTTTCAACGGTAGTTGTCTGAGGGGAACAGGATTGAAGAGACTGTGCTTCCAATAAACGCTGAATCTGTAACAATTAAAAACATACTTTAAACCGACAGTGAAGTAATCAACAAAATTGACAGCTGAGTTTAAATATGAATTACATAGTACCCCAGTTATAAATATAACTGAACTTTAACTATATTTCCTAACATTTCAACTAGATAGTACCATAAAACTTATTCAATGTAGAGAATCATTATCATTTGTTATTAAGAAACACTTTGGGCTATATATAAATTTAAAAGTGAAAACATACAAGTGTTTGGATTAGCATTCTTAAATTGACACTCATGTAGAAAAGCTTAAATGTTAACAATTCAATCCGACATTTCATTAAAAATTTCACTTAAAAATTAAAAGTATGGTAGAAAGCATATCTCAACTCCATGTACCAAATGTTAAACATATTTACACAAGATTCTTCTTATAAAGTTAATCAGAATTGCCCATGTTTGGCCATGCTGAAACTGGAAATATTAATAATAGCTAACAGTTACTGAGTGCTTCCTGTTTACGTGACACTATCCTAAGAGCTTTTATGTAGAATTTTACAACTTATGAAGAACATACTATATTAGATACATTTTATAGATAAGAAAACTTCAGGCATTAAAAATTAACAAGTCGCTGAAACCGGTTTGGCTCAGTGGATAGAGCGTCGGCTTGCGGACTGAAAGGTCCCAGGTTCGATTCCGGTCAAGGGCATGTACCTGGGTTGTGGGCACATCCCCAGTGGGAGATGTGCAGGAGGCAGCTGATCGATGTTTCTCTCTCATCGATGTTTCTAACTCTCTATCTCTCTCCCTTCCTCTCTGTGAAAAATCAATAAAATATATTTAAAAAAAAAATTAACAAGTCACAAGGTCACATAATTAAAAAGTAGCAAAACTGAGGCTCCACCACCAAAAACGTCCCCTCCTCCTTTTTAAATTGAGGTATAATTCACATACGATAAAATTCATCCCTTTAGAGTATACAATTCTGTGTTTTTTTTAGTATATTTATGAAGTTTATATTCATCAATCCCCCCAAAATCTCTATACCCATTAGCAGTCTCTCTCTGTAGCCCTGGCAACCAAAGATTTTTGTCTCTATAGATTAACTTATTCTGGATATTTCATATACACACAACCATACAATATGTGGCCTTATTATCTTAATTTTTCACTTAGCATAATGTTTTCAAAGTTCATTCATGCTATAGTGTCTATCAATACTTTATTCCTTTTGATGGATGAATAATATCCCATTACATGTATATGTCACATTGTGTTTATCCATTCATTAGTTGATTGATATTTAGGGTGTTTTTCATTTGGGGCTATTATAAATAATGTTATGACATTTATATACAATTTTTTGTGTGAATATTTATTTTTGATATATACTTAAGAGTGGAAGAGCCTCCCTTTCTAAACAATGTGATTTTCTACTTCCCTATAAGTTATACTATTGTGTTCATCTCATCTCATTAATTTTAGGTTAACTTTATTAGTATGCACCGGGCCTCTAGTTATTAATAAATTGTTAAAATCAGTAGAAATTTAAACTGCATTAATACAAAATAGTTTATGTATTTTTAGGAGATAAACTAGCTGTAATTTGATGAGTACTTACTATAGCCAGGTCCTACACTAAGTACTTATCTAAATATATAAAAGCCCAAGTGACCGAACGACTGAACGACCAGTCGCTATGATGTGCACTGACCACCAGGGGGCAGACGCTCAATGCAAGAGCTGCCCCCTGGTGGTCAGTGTGCTCCCACAGCCAACCTCCCGCTGACCAACCTCCTTCGGACCCTCCCCCTGGCGGACCTCCCACTGCCCTAATAGGACCTGATTGTTGGCTAGGCCGAGGAACCCCACCCACACACGAATTCGTGCACTGGGCCTCTAGTACATGTATAATACACATGAGTACATGTAATAGTAATCACTACTCAAAATTTACAGATGATAAAGTGAGATTTAGAGAAATCACCTATGAAACACTGTAGGAGACTGATTATAAAGCTATAGTGATTAAATTGAATGGTATTGGTGCTAGAATAGATAGGCAGATCAACAGAGCAGAATATAGCACCAAAATAGATGTAAACACATGATACTTTCATCATACAATACAAACGCATTTCTAAATCATTAACAAAAAATATATTATTCAATATATTTATATGGGGCCAGACATCTGAGAATTATGAAAAATACATATCTCGCCTGGCCAGTGTGGCTCAGTGGTTGAGCATCAACCTGAGTTGTGGATTTGCTCCCCACTCTTAGATGGGCACATGCAGGAGGCAACCAATCAATGTGTCTCTCTCACATTGATGTTTCTCTCTTTCTTTCTTTCTCTCTCTCTCTCTCTCTCTCTCTCTCTCTCTCTCTCTCCATCCCTCCCTCAATGGAAAAAATATCCTCAAGTGAGGATTAATAACAAAAAATTCACGTGAGCAAAATACTACATGTATTTAGCATAGAAGCATTTTTTATGTCACATTTTATATTATCCAAGTATAGTGATTCAGATAATTGAGATTAGAGCCAGTAATCTATAATTTACATTTTGATTATATAAATCCCAATTAACTGAGATTTTTAGCTTCTGTAAGTTCTTAAATTTGAAAAATGTCATTATCTTTTGGTTTTGTAAAATGCAAGCACTATGATTCCAATTTTATAAAACAAAGATTAAAAAAAAATCCCACATGTATATATGCCCATTATACATATATTTGCATAATTACAGGATCATGGGGAAAAAATGAAGTATATTTTGGGTTGTATCCATTTGCACTGGGGTGGGGGGAAAGAAAGGAAGGAATGATCTGGGGTAGGTATGCAGAAGAGGGCTGTCAGTAAGAAAAGGGAAAAAAGGCAATACTTAAAGACTTGACTGTGCAAGAATATCATTAAAAGACTAAGAACTTTGCCATAAAGACCAGAGGAAAGGAAACTTTCAGAATAAAATGAGTGGAACAAGCCTACTATAGATACTAGTACCCTAAAGAGGTTCTAAAACTCTTCTCTTAGGGTTAAGTATACATACTATATAGGGTTCACAAACTAGAGCCGTATCAGAATACATTGTGCAGCCCTTATACGGGGTGGGGCAAAAGTAGCTTTACAGTTGTGAGTACGTGCAACACAGTTTATTCTTGTATTATTATTTTACACTGGGGGTGGAGGGGTGCCCCTCAGCCCAGCCTGCACCCTCTCCAATCTGGGACCCCTCGGGGGATATCCGACTGCCAGTAGGACATCCCTCTCACAATCCAGGACCGCTGGCTCCTGACCGCTCGCCTGCCTGCCTGATTGCCCCTAACCGCTTCTGCCTGCCAGTCTGATCACCCCCTAATAACTCCCCTGCCAGTCTGATTGACGCCTATCTGCTTCCCTGCCAGCCCGATCGCCCCCAACTGCCCTCCCCTGCCGGCCATCTTGTGTGAGGACATGATGGTCAATTTGCGTACTACCTCTTTATTATATAGGATATGAGCAATTGTAAACCTACTTTTGCCCTACCCTGTATTTAGTTGTCTATAAAAATTTAGTAAGGTATATAGACTTTTCATTAGAAGCAAAAAATGAAAAGAAAAATACAATTATGTTGTAGGTTAGGATATGCATAAAACAGAAAAATGAAGGCTTGTTTTCTAGTCCTGATTCTACTCCCAATTAGCAATGTGTCATTAGGTAAGTTATTTTCTCTCTCTAATCCTCATTTTACTTATCTGTAAAACAAGGGCCAGAATTCAGTTTCCAAGGCTCCTTCTAGTTCTGACATTCTACAATTCCACTCCATAACATATAATTACTGAAGAGTTGCTGGTTATTTTTCAGAAACCACTTTAATGCCAGAAATTTTAAAGAACTAAGAAAGCTCCCAGCAAACCTGTGCCTGAAGTAGTCTCAGCTGTCTGTCTTGTTCTGTGAGGAACCTATATGCATCTGGAGATAGTCCCATCATTCCATTATCTGACTCAGTCTTGGGTGTGTGCATGCACACTGCACAAGGCCGCAGGTTATAGGAGTCCACATGTGAAGGTAGTCTTGCTACAGGCGATGGCTCTACATTGCTGTGGGGAGAGCAACCACCCATGCTTCCTTGAGGTCTCAAGGCTACAGGACTACTTGAAGAATAGAATGCATTATGACACAGAGCTGGACATCCACTTGGGTGAAATAATGTATGCTTCTGAAGTGCTTCAGACTGGAGGTCTTGAACGGATCCTACGGTATTCATTCCTTGCCAAGAATTTATTGGACTATACCGAATATGGCCATGATGCTGACAACAAGTGCAAACATTTGTGGAATAGTAAGATGGTGATGGAGGAGTAGGTATCTGAAATTCCATTGGTTTTCCTGAATTATGAGGTGAAAAAGTAAAATTGTGTGGGTGGGACTGTGGGGCATGAGAAGACTGCCTGGAATTAAATGTGGAAGCTCTTATAGAATACTCTTCTTTGTGTGCATTTCCAGAAGAAACTGTTTGAAGCTTTTCAGATGCATTGGAAGGTGGCCCATTAAGAGAAGATGGTTTAACACTGTTCCTTATCTGGGTGTTCTCATTCTGGCAAGTAGCTAGCTGTTGAATTTTGCAGTGTCTCAAAGGAGTAGTGCCCTGGCTTAATTGATTTGGAAGCCCTTTCAAGGAAGGCTCTCCAACTTCAGCTTCTGGGCTGTGTTTCTCATCATAAAGTTGGGATTGCAGTGGTTCCAAGTGTTCAGACTGGTTAATCAACAAAGGAGGATTTTCATTATTCACCATTTCCAAAGGATTAGGCAGAGGGTTTGAGTCAGTGAAATTGCTATCCAACACAAGTGAAAGTTCTGGTACTGATGGTTGGATCTTAGAAACCTGTAAATGAGAAAAAAAATGAAAGAGGAAAAGTATTTCTTAGGAAGACATATGCTTCTCTTTTCGTAGACCAGTATTTCCCACATTATATACAGTTACTTATCAGAAAGGGTTTATTCTTTATGTAGAATATTTTCTGGGCATCTTCTATGTGCTAGGCACTAGTAATACAATTGTGAGCAAAATAAACAAGGTGCTTGCCTGAAAAGAATGAAACTAAGCATCTCACAAACTTATATAATGATGGAACTCCTTTTATTGGGACACTGATTAACATTAGTTAGGTCACAGATCACCGTATGAGAAACTATTCTACAATAGACGTTTTTACTCTTTCTGCAAAAAAATTATCACAAGCAAAATGCTTCAACAGATTTAGTAGCAAATAATATTTCTGAATCTTGAATAACAAGGAATCTTCCAATAAATATTTCAGAATATTTCCCCACTCAGCAAAATTATTATTTTTTTACTGATACCAACTGAAAAGAGTTGGAAGAGAGCAGGAAAGAGTAAACAAAATATTCACTGTGCTAAATTTGGTTATAACTTGATATTACTTTAAAAAAATCTTTCCCATTCCTTTTCCTTCTAATAAGCCATTAATCCAATTAAGGAACAACAATTCTAAAATAACCCACTGGTTGGCTGCAATAAAAAAATTATGGCAGGAGATATTAGCAATCTCCAAAAGCAAACAGCATGTTTTCTCAGAATATGGTAGAAAGGCCCAATGTCAAGCTTTAGTGATATAGCATGGAATGTTGAGAAAAAATGTTTGAGATATTTTAATATGGGTTAAAAGCACCAGATTCTAAAACCAAACCTTCTGAATCAGAATTCCAGTTTTACTACTTACTAGCCATGTAACACTGGGCAAGTAACTTAACCCATCTGTGTCTCAATTTTCTCTGGGAATAATATGTACTTATGACACATGTATCTACATAAAATAATTATATTTACCTGTGAGGAATATATATAGATTTAGCCACATACATATAGGTAGATATATCTTAGAATAAAATTTCAGTAAGTTTTAGGTTGCATTACTGAGTGCTTTAACATGAAGAGACTTTTAGGTTTCTAACCACCAAGGTGAGTACTTTTTAAGTTCAGTGATACCTTCTGACTCACTGGATGAGGACTAGGAACTGGTCTTGGAGAAAGATCTTCATCTTCAACACCAGAGTCGTGATCATTTATTGGCATTTTCCCTGGAGATAACTTTTGGGCAGACCTAAAGAGTAGAGGGGAAATAAGAAAAAGTCTTCAGTAATCTAGTGTTTGTTCTTTCTTTTTGAAGTTGAAGAAAGTGCTTTCATAACCCACAGTCATATCTGGATCATTTAACTTAGTGTCTGACAACCACAGATTATTTTATTTTTCAGGCCTATGTTAGTTGCCCGGGACAGCTGGCCCAATCGGACTCATGCTTAATAAAATATCCCTTTGCCTGAATATGGCATATTTACTAGTAACCTAGTTATTCTTAATGTTACAAGAAATCAACAGTTACTGAGCATCTTTTGTTTAACCACTTGGAGGAATGTAGAAATAAATAAAGCATAGCACCTGCCATCAAAAACTTTATAATCTGGTGATAAATATGTATTCACTGTCTTAAACACACGCAAGAATGACATGGAGAATACAGAATGATATGCCATACACCTCAGTGCAGCATGGATATGACACAGAGAGCCAGTGACCTGAACAGGGTAAAGAGATAGATCGCATTGCAGCAGGAACCTACTGTCAAAGACCAAGATGCAAATTAAAACACCTCAGCAGACAGCATGGATGGATGATATACTGACGGACCCCCAAAGTCACAAACTGTTATTTAATTAATATTCCCCAAGTGTATTTGCTTTAAAAGTTTTAAAACAAACTATTTCTTTTTCAGTAGAGAAATTATTTTTGTATAGTAGTTTATCTGATAGGCCCAAGTTTTAAAACTACAAGGAAAGGAAGAAACAAGCAAAAGGCAAACTAACCAAAAACAGGATGCTTCTTCCTAAGCAAGATAACTGCTTGACAAATACTTTTTCCCTTTATGTAAAAAATCAACTCAAATAAGAACCATATTAGAGCTGCCACTTCATTAAAATTATCATCCAACTACTGAGTATGAAGGAATGCATTTAAAGCAAAAACATATATGATACATAAGATAGACAAACAGTTTCATCAGAAATAATTGGGGAGTTAATTACTCATTAAAAACTAATGAAAATAACTTCAAAGTACAAAGATAATAAAAGTGTATCATTTACCTCTTAACTGAAAGATTCTTACAAACTTTGTTGAAAAACTCTGTTTCTGCATTTTGGCTTTTAGCACTCAGTTCAAAATGTATTGGATTCTTGTCAGAAGGTTCAACATTCTGAAATAAAGTAGGTCATATTTTGAGATGTGTAATTTGACATGTATAACACCAGAGAATTCTATTTACTAGGTGTACCAATTAATAATGGCAGATTTCGTAATCAAAGAAAACACGATAATTTCAAGAGAAACATCAAAAGTGCTTTATTCAAAGTAATGTCCATCGCTAGCTACACATTTCCCCCATCTTTCAGGTAATTTGTGGATACTACCCCAATAGAACTTTTCTTGTTTTGAGGCAAACCATTCAGAGACCCAATTTTCCACTTCTTCGTATGTTTTGAAGTGCTGCTCAGAAAGTGCGTGTGCCATCTATCAAAACAAGTGGTAATCTGAAGGAGCAAGGTCTGGTGAATACAGCGGGTGGGTTAATACTTCCCAGGCAAGATCTTTTAACATGTCTTTAACTGGTTTTGAAGTGTGTGATGGTGCGTTATCATGAAGCAAAATTACTTTGCCATGTCTTCTGGCCCATTCTGGTTGTTTTACGATCAAAGTGTGGTTCAAATTGATTATTTTTTGTCAGTAGCGATAAGTATTAATGGTTTTACCTGGTTTTAGAAGCTCATAATACACCACACCTTCCTGATTCCACCAAACGCAGAGCATTGTCTTCTTTCTGAATCGATTTGGCCTTGTAGTCGATTTTGATGGTTGACCTGGATCAACCCATGATTTTGTGCATTTGGGATTCTCAAAATAAATCCATTTTCATCGCCAGTCACAATTTGATACAAAAAAGACTTTCTTTCATGCCGCTGAAGCAACATTTTACTCATGACTTTTTGGTTTTCCATTTGTCTTTTGTTCAGTTGAAGTGGCACTCATTTTCCTTCCTTTAAAATCTTCCCCATTGCTTGTAAACGATCAGAAATTGTTTGCTGAGCAATGTTTAATCTTTCTGCAAGTTGTTTTTGACACACATCTTCATCAATAATGCTTGTAATTGTTGGTCTTTAAACTTTTTCGGTTGACCTGATGTTCTTTGTCTTTCACATTGAAATCATCACTTTTAAAGCATTTAAACCAGCTTTCACAAGTATCTTGAGGTGGAAGCATGTTCACCATAACTTCCCGAAATATATAATAACTTTTTCTTCAAAATAATGAATTATAACTTCCTGCAAATGCTTCTTTTTTGGCACAAAATTCGACATTTCTAAGTGTAAAAATATCTATGATGTTAACACCTTCAGCAAATTTGACATATTAAGTTTTGAAGCTTGCTGTCAATACAACAAAACAGCATATATATCAAATTGCATATATATCAACATATGTGTAACTCCATCTATTGAAAAAAATCTGCATTATTAACTGGTACACCTAGTAGATGAAAAGTAGCTCTGAATCACTGGGGGGAGAAAGATTTCTGATTTCTATAACTGTAACCTTTTATTTAAAAAAAGCATTTTATTGAGATACTAGAGGCCCAGTGCATGAAATTCATGAATGGGTGCAGTCCCTAGGCCTGGCTGGTGATCCAAGTGCAAGAGTCTGGCATGGAAGGGCAGGTCCCAGCTGACCTCTGGGCCCTGAGTAGCACCTGGGTCCCCAGGCCCCTGTGTGCCCCCCCTCCGCCTGAGTCACAGCACCTGAGTTCCCACGCGAAGATGCGGTGAGCGGAGATGCGGTGAGCGCAACCGCATGTAGCGGGCTGGGGCGCAGCATGGGCCTCTGGGCCGCCCAGTTACACCGCCAAGCAGGCAGCACGCTCTCTCTCGGCCAGCCTCGCAGACCAGCTCCTGCACGAACCCACGGGGTGCTGGGGTCCAGCCCCAGTGGTCCAGGGGTTCCCAAAGGTGTGGACGGAGTCGGCGAAGAATGTTTTACACGGAGACAGCGTTCAGAACTCTCTAGCTCTCTTTAGTCTCCGTGGATCTTCCCTGTGCCTGGCTGAGGCCACAGAGAGAGATCCTGAGGCAAGCTGAGCCTTTATTTTTATAGTCAGAGGTAAACAAGGTAGTGGTTTCTATAGTTACACAGTTCTTGTGAGTTTCACTTGTTTTGACCATAGTTACACTTCCTGCACTTCCCTCAGCCCATTAGCTTCCCAGATAAGATCTAGAGAGCCTCATAAGATCAAGCCTAATTATGCTAAGAGGACTGTGCCCTCTAAGCTGGGAATTGTTTGTGACTTTGCCCACAGGTCAGTCCGAGGCTTAACCCTATATCAGCTCCCCACAACGGGGAGCCTGGCTCACCCAGAAGAGGCCATGCGGGTGCAGGGCGGGCTCCTTGAGGGCGCCCAGCACCTGAGCACGGGGCATTCCCCAGCACATGAGCCCTGGCGTCCTGGGGGAGGGTAGCAGGGGGAGTGAAAGCGAGCTTGGAGGACACCCAGCACCTCCGTCCCTGTCACTGTCACCACCCCGCCCCCAGGTAACCGGCGAGAGGTCACAGGGCATCACCAATGCCCGCCATGTTCCGCGCCATCCCCTGGTGGTCAGCCCACATCATAGCTAGCAGTCAAACTCCTGGTCTGAGGGGACAATTTGCATATTAGGCTTTTATTATATAGGATAATTGACATATAACATTAGTTTCAGGGTACAACATAGACTCGATATTTGTATATATTATGAAATGCTCACTACAGCATTATCATATAGATAATAGGTGTTAAGTACAATTTTTGTTTTCTTTTTTCTTTTTTTTTTTTAAATATATTCTATTGATTCCTTACAGAGAGGAAGGGAGAGAGATAGAGAGCCAGAAACATCGATGAGAGAGAAACATCGATCAGCCGCCTCCTGCACATCTCCCACTGGGGATATGCCCGCAACCCAGGCACATGCCCCCGACCGGAATCGAACCCGGGACCCCTGAGTCCGCAGGCCGACGCTCTATCCACTGAGCCAAGCCGGTTTCAGTACAATTTTTGTTTTCTTATGAGAACATTTAAGATCTACTCTCTTAGCAACTTTCAAATATAACTGACTCTTAAACAAAATAGGGGCTAGGGGTGCCAACATCCTGAGCAGGAAAATACACATATAACAATAGTTGGACCTCTGGCATACCCAGATTCCCAACCTCAGAGTTGACCCTTGAACAGTGTGGGTTTGAACTGCACTGGTCAACTGAAAATAAATGAATAAGTAAATAGATAGATAGATAGATAGATAGATAGACAGATAGATAGTATACAATATAGTAATTATAATCATCAGGCTGTACATTACATCTCTAGAACCTACTTATTTTATAGCTGGAAGTTTGTACCTTTATAGTACCTTCACCCATTTCTCTCACCTTCCTAACTCCACCTCTGGCAACCACCAATCTGTTCTCTGTAGTTACGTTTTATTTTTTTAGATTCCACATATAAATGAGATCATATGCTATTTGTCTTTCTCTGTCTATTTCTTAGCATATGCCTTCATGCTAAGTGACAAGTGGCAAAATTTTCTTGTTTTTAATGTCTGAATAATATTCCATTATATATAAGTACCATGTTTTCTTTATTCATCCACCTATTGATGGACACTTAGGGTTGCTTCCATGCCTCAGCTATTGTAAATAATGCTGCAGTGAACATGGGGGTGCAGTTATCTTTTTGAATTAGTGTTTTCATTTCCTCCAGATAAATACCCAGCAGTGAAACTGCTGGATCGCATAGTAGTTCTGTTTTTATGTAACTACCTCTTTTATACTGTCCATGTCCCTGCTACAAAAGTAAAGTATTAATCACCTGTATTATATAACTCGCTCAATAAACAGGGATTCAGTTAAAAGGGTAACTTTAAACTGATACAACCTAAAGAATAAAATGAGTAAATGATGTTTCTAAAATAGAAATAAATTAGATTTTGTTTAAGATGATTATATTTACAATTAAAATGCAAAAACTTAACTCATAAACTGATACAACCTATAAATAAAATGAAATCAGGCACAAAATAAGATCTGAGTGAAAACACATGGTCATTTAGTTACTCAATATTTTTTGTAATAAAATGCAGAATTTTTTTATTATTGATCTGAGATCTAGAACTAATCATTTTACTGAAAAGTGGTTTTTGAATGTTTTTACAAAATGACACGTATTTTTACGTACTTATTAGATACAGCAACAATATATTCTGATTTCTGGGATTAATATACTAGTGTGATTAACACTGACTTTTAAGTGTGAGAAACCATCAGTTACACCCCTATATTTTAAAAGTAATAATTAGGACAAAGAAAACACTAAAATTACAAATTAACTCTCCATATCATAAAATGATACAACATATAAATTATTGATATCGTGTTCAAAGGTTTTAGGGAGAAAAAAAGGCAAGCTATTCTGTGGATAGCTTTGACCCCGTATTATAATTTAGTTCTGGAAATATGACCTAAAGTTAATGAAGCAAAATTAACCATAAATGAATAAAGTAATATTTAGTAAGATTGATTATAAATACACAAAGCCTAATAGTTACTTTGGATATTGGGCTTAAACTGACAACATGCAACTCTAAACAATCATTAATCAAATCAAATCACTTACTTTAAAAAGATGTAATGTTTCCTTGCTGGTTAGTAGCTGGAATTGAAGGTCAGGTAACCTACCATCGCAAGGGAGGCATTCATAAAACTCAGGATCCTTATGTGTCACAGAATATAGAACTATAATAAAATTTCCAGATTCTGAAAAAACCCTGGATGAAAAAATGTCATTTAATTAAAATTTACTGAGGATAACAAGAGTATACTCAAAGAACTCTATATGAATCTCTCAATCTAGTTAATAGACTGACTAAAATTTTTGGGAGAAAACTGGGGAGCAAATTCATGTTTACTTTTTAATGCTATTAATTTATAATTTCATTGATTTTTTTCTAAGAGAGAGGAGGGTGAGAGAGGGAGGGGTAGAGGGGAGGGTGAGAGAGAATAAGAGAGAGAGGGAATAGGAGAGGGAGAAAGAAAAAGAGAGGGAGAGAGAGAGAAACACTGATTTGTCATCTCACTTATTTATGCATTTATTGGTTGATTCTTGCATGTGCCCTGACCAGGGATCAAACCTGAAACCTTGGCATATTGGGACAATGCTCTAACCAGTGGAGCTACCTGGCCAGGGCAATTTTTAATTTTTAAATACATTTTATTATGAAAAAAAATGTCTTGTAAAAACTTCAAACAAGACAAGAATATAAAATAGAAAATGAAAACTACCCCACTCCAGTCTCCAGTTTAGTATATATCCTTCCAGATTTTCTCCTAGGCATACAAGGACATTTTATACAATTTAACAAAAACGAGTCCATACGATACACATGACTTGCAACTGCTATTTCTTATTTAACTATCCTGGATTTCTTTCCATGTCACTATTCAATATTATGCCTCAGACATCCTTATTCTTTTTTTAGCAACTACCAGTATTATGATTTTAGATATGCCATTATTGATTTTCCTAGACTTTACTTACAATGTTTCACTATTATAAACACATATAAAGTGAACATTTACTTTTTTACTACATAACAAAAAGTCATCAAGAGTCTTTAAAATATATACTAAAACCAACTATTTAATAATACCTTCAGTAGTTGTTCCTACTTTATAAAATGTTAAAAGAAGAAATAGTTTGGGGGTATATTACACGACAAACAAAACAAAGCAGCGAAGGCTGGAGAGGCAGAATGCTTATTCTGCCCAACTTCTTTCTCTGGGGTTAGCCAAGATCACTGATCAGAATGCTCTAAAGCACCTAAGCTACGCTAAGCAGTGCTGACTCCTCTCTGGTTCAAACCTTCCTTGAAAGGGTTAGCAGTAATTAAAGAATTCAAGTATTAAAGAAATTCCTTAATGCTTCAGACTGAACACATACTGAGCTTCAAAATTAATTTTACTGAGCATTTACTGTCAGTAAGAACTTAAAGCAAGCCCAGTCATTGACAAATAACTGTAAAAATACACTAAAATGAACATTTTTTTTATTGCAAATAAAACTATCTTGTAAAGTTAAAAATAAAAGGTAAAAAGTAGAACTTTAAAAGCATCTGAAGAAAGCACAAGAGATTTTTTTCACTTTAATAAATACTCCTGGAGTGGGCAAATCTTTTCTAAGTAAGATAGAAAAAAAAATTATAAATATGACTTTTTTTAAAAAAAGTCTGTTTAGAAAAAACATCATTAACCAAAGTTAAGTCAAATGACAAGCAGGAGGGAAAAAAGTTTTGCCATATAAACATAAATATTATTTCTCTACATATTTTACATATATAGGGTGTCCCAAAAAATGTATATCAACTTTAATAGCCATTAGCTAAATTATGAAAATGAAATGTATTTTAATAAACACTGCCTTTATAATTATTCAAAGTGTGTGTATCCATACATGGCAGTCTTTTTGAACGGCAATTTAGCATTGTATACCAAAATTTAAAATTACACTCTTTGACCAGAAAGAACACTTTTAGGAATGTATTCTACAAATACATATATACATACATACATGTACACACACACAGTCAAGCACTGCTTAATGATAGGGACACATGCTAAGAAATGCATTGTTAGGCTATTTCACTGTTGTGTGAACATCACTGAGTGTACTTACACAGACCTAGATGGTATAACCTACTACACACCTGGGCTATATGATATACCATAGTCTATGTGTGGTTTGTTGTTGACCAAAATGTTGTTATGTGGAACATGACTAAATAGAGTGAGAAAAAGGTAGTGAGCTTTTTCAAAGCAATGTGAAAAGATTCACAATCCAAGAGAACAATGGCAGGAGACATGAATAACAAGTTCCCAGAAGGTGGTTATAAAACATTGGAAAGACCATTACCATTACCTCTCTGAAGTCTTGTTACCACCTCCCCTTTCCCTCACTCCTCTCCAGCCACACTGGCTTCCTTGCTGTTCCTTTAAGATGCAAGGTGAGGCCTGGCCAGGTCTCAATTGGCTGGAACATCGACCTGTACACCAAAAGGTTGCGGGTTCAATTCTCAGTCAGGGCACATACCTAGGTTGTGGGTTCGATCCCCTGTTGGGGAGGCAACTGATGGATGTTTCTATCTCACATCAGTTTCTCTCCCCCCCCCTCCAACTTCCTCTCTCTCTAAAATCAATAAAAACATATCCTCAGGTAAAGATTTAAAAAAAAATAAGATACAAGGTGAGGTTCCACCATGGTCTTTGGACTTAATGTATCCCCTGCCTCGGACTGCCCCAGGCGGCCAAATGGCTTACTCCCTCACCTCAAGTCTTTGCCTGCCTTCTACCCTATATAAAATTGTTACTCTTTACCTACCACTACCAACCAGATACACAACATCCTCCTCGCCAGCTTATTTTTCTCCACAACTCATCACCTTGTTAAATATTGTTTATTTTACTTATATGTTCTATTTACTGTCTATATCTACAGGGTCTTCATTTTGCTTCCTGCCTCATTCCCAATATCATGAACAGTACTGGGTCCATAGTAGGTGCTCACTAAGTATTTGTTCCACAGTGTTAGTGAGGGGATGGAGAAAACATGCACCCTCAAACACTGTTGGAAGAATTATAAATTAGCAGTCTTCTGTTTTATTTTACTTATTTTTTTAAATATTTTTTTTATTGATTTCAGAGAGGAAGGGAGAGAGATAGAAACATCAATGATGAGAGAGAATCACCGATTGGCTGCCCCCTGCACGCCCCCTACTGGGGGGCATCGAGCCCGCAACCCAGGCATGTGCCCTTGGCCGGAATCGAATCTGGGACCCTTTAGTCCACAGGCCAACACTCTATCCACTGAGCCAAACCGGCTAGGGCAGTCTTCTTTTTTAAAGTTTCTTTATTATACTTGATTTCAAAGAGGAAGGAAGAGGGAGAGGTAGAAACAAGAGAATCACTGAGCGGCTGCCTCCTGCACAACCCACACTGGGGATTGAGCCTGCAACCCAGGCATGTGCCCTGATCAGCAATCAAATCTCCTGGTTCATAGGTTGACTCTCAACCACTGAGCCAAGCTGGCGGGACAATAAATTGGCAGTCTTTCTGAAGGGCAAATTAGCATTGTCTACCAAAATTTAAAATTATACTCTTTGACCAAAAAGACCACTTTTAGGAATTTATTCTACAAATATTCCAAGATATGCACACAAAGATAAATGCAAAAAGGACAAGTTTTTAAAATGTGGTATATATTATTTACTATTCAGTTTTAAAATGTGTTAAATCTGTACATGCTAAGATGTAATGATCTACAAAGAATGATATAGAAAAAAAAGCAATATACAGAAAAAAATGGTATGCACCCATTTGTGACTTAATTTTTATAGGCCAGCGTGTGCACTGCATGTTGCAGGAAGGAATCACAAAATACTATTTAATAGTGATTGTCTCTGGGGATAGGGTCTGGTGGAATGTAGTAGAAGATATTTTTATTGTGTATCTTAATTTATGTCTGTCTGATTTATTACTATATATTTGAATAAAGTTTTTTTCCAAAGTGTATCATAGCCACCCAAGGTAGACAGAAACACACCGTGGAATTTTCATTTAATAGAAGAAGGCGAGAGGCAAAGATGGTATCCTCAGGTGAGAATTTAAAAAATTTTGTACAAAGTAACAAAATTAAATGAGGAGGTGAGGTTAGAAATAGTGTCCCTATTAATTTCAATGCCTGTACTTTAGTTCCAGGAAGAAAATCAAACATTTCCTCTCAAATATTTCTTAGAGTGCTAGTAGTATCACTGTGTAACTTAATAAAACACTTGTAACAAATTCAAATTCATTTCAGCCATTTCACTGAAAATAAATCTCTTTATTTATAAAATAGAAAGCTAGAATAGATGATGTCTAGGGTTTCCCTCCACTCCTAAAAAGTGTATCTTTTGTGTTACAGTTCTAAGGTTAGGCAAGTAAATTCCTTCATATTTCCAAATATAGTGCGACCTCACCTTTGGTATTATTCCTATTTAATATAAGGTTTGTTTTTCTAATGTGCTTGTTCTTCTAGTTTATAAGTATTATAAAAGGTTAGGCTTCGCATGAATTTTAAGATCAATAAAATATGAATGGAGGAAAAGATCAAAATAAAATACCACAATATCACTTGCCTTTCTTGAATAGAGGAATTGAACATGTATCGCAAGCAGCAAGCCCACACCTGAGGACTATAGATATGCATAATGCCAGAGAGCCATCTAAAAAAAAAAATAGAAATAAAAAACTGTAGTCATTTACAAATTGATACTTAATATACTTTAGATTATCTTGTTAGGGTAATATGACAGAGATTCTTGGCATTCACCAGCAATACGTTAAAGACTCATAAATAAGAAATCTATGACCCCTAGGCCCATGATAATAATTAAGAGAGAAGCCATAGGTACCAAATATATAAATAGAGAGCTTCTTTTCTCTCAGTCCTTTTCCCCCTGAAGATGAAAGGGAAAATGGTGGGAGAGAAAATGTTTAACAAGCCCCAAAATAATAGTTCCTGAGAGGATTAAATACTGTAACATACAATAGGTAGCCTGAAACATAAAAGGCTTCTTAATAAATATCCATTTAGTGAGAAAGAAAAGTTCCCATATGATTTCACTCATATGTAGAATTCTAATGAACCAAAATCCCCTACCACCAAGAAAAACAGCCTAATATATAGGAAAACCAGCCTGACAGTTTGTCAGAGGGGAAGAGGGGGTTGCCAGACTGGTGAAAAAGGTGAAGGGATTAAACTTATGAAACCCCCCCCAGTCTCTGGCCCATGGGTCCCCCCCCTCCCTGCAACTTAAACAGCGCAGAATTTTTTTAAGCCGAGTACTGGGCCTCAACCTCCGGAAATTCTGTTTCTTTGTTACTAATGTTGTGGCCCCACCCCATAACAAAGAAACAGAATTTCCGGAGGATGAGGCCCAGAAATCAGGATTTTAAAAAGATTCCCAGGTGATTCTAATGTGCAGCCAAGGTTGAGAACCACTGTCTTAGATAAAAGTATGATGATTACCAGAGGGAAAGGGGGAATGAGGGAGGTATAAGAGGGCACAGGGAACAAATGGTGATGGAAGGAGACTTGACACAATATACAGATGATGTATAATAGAATTGTATACCTGCAGCCTACATAATCGTATTAACCAATGCCACCCCAATAAATTCAATTAAAAAATATTCACTTAGCATCAAAGGCCCATAGCCAATAGCAGAAGTAAAGCAAACAGAATTAAGTAGATTTCATGACCCACAGGACATTTGTGTATTCTCGTTTTTAAATTTTGCACATACTATTTTCTCACATGGGTTCCCTCCTCACCAATCCTCCCTTCTATGATCCAAACACTTAAAGGTCCAGCTCAAGAGTACTTTCTCTAAGAAAATGTCCACATCATCCCTCTTACAAGTACTAATAATGCTCACTATTGATATGTTGCTCATTTCATAGCAAATCATATACTTCCTTATTATTTCTCTCTATGCATGAATATTTGAATATTTTACCACCTTGCCTTGATTATAAATCTCTTGAGGAGCTTTAAATCTTAATACAGCACCAAACATAATACTATACATATGATAAGCACCCAATAAATATGGAATATAAATTTCTGACTGAATAATTTGTTTAAATGTCATTAATCACTAACTCAAAAGAGAAAACCATTAACATTTTAGGGGAAGTTCTAAAAAATTGCCCAACAATGAATTTAAAGTGTTATTCTAGCCCTGTGTTCTTCAACGTGCCTTAAGGACAACGAGTAGTGAAGTTAAAGAAACCGTGCTCGCCGAAACCGGTTTGGCTCAGTGGATAGAGCGTCGGCCTGCGGACTGAAAGGTCCCAGGTTCGATTCCGGTCAAAGGGCATGTACCTGGGTTGCGGGCACATCCCCAGTAGAGAGTGTGCAGGAGGCAGCTGATCGATGTCTCTCTTCCATCGATGTTTCTAACTATCTATCTCTCTCCCTTCCTCTCTGTAAAAAATCAATAAAATATATTTAAAAAAAAAAAAAAAAAGAAACCGTGCTCCAATGCTTTGACTTCAATCAGAAGAGCCCTACTTTTACGTTTTTATACATTGAAAGTTCTTCCTAAGATTGGACAAAAACCTTGTTTTAACTTGATTCTGCTATTAAAATAAGAAAAGCTTCGCCGGTACCGGTTTGGCTCAGTGGAATGGAGCGCCGGCCTGCGGGACCTGAAAAGGTCCCAAGTTCGATTCCGGTCAAGGGCATGTACCTGGGTTGCGGGCACATCCCCAGTGGGAGATGTGCAGGAGGCAGCTGATCGATGTTTCTCTCTCATCGATGTTTCTGGCTCTCTATCTCTCTCTCCCTTCCTCTCTGTAAAAAATCAATAAAATATATTTAAAAAAAAATAAAATAAAATAAGAAAGCTTAAGAATCATTGGCTGTTGTGGCTTTATAAGGTAATCTAACTATTAATTACATATTCATAGTATGTTTATCATACACATTTGAACACATATGTGACTGAAAAGGTTTCATAAATAATGCAACACTTACATTCCCACTAATGGTAGAGAATAAACCTTGGGATCAGATTCCAGCAAAAGTAACAATTTGCGTGTTTCATCCATGGTAAGATATCTAAACAGAAAACATTCATGTAAAAACAATTTTAAGTATGTACTTTTTACCTTTAAAAGAGATCATCTGAGTGCTGAAGCACATTTTAGGCAGGGGAGATAATTCAAATGAATAATTTCTTTCACACACATGTACACAAAGAAAACAGTTCAAAGTATAAAAATGTACTCCAGTAAGAAGAGATTAAAGATATTCAATATCTGCCCTAACCGGTTTGGCTCAGTGGATAGAGCATCGGCCTGCGGACTCAAGGGTCCCAGGTTCGATTCTGGTCGAGGGCATGTACCTTAATTGCAGGCACATCCCCAGTAGGGAGTGTGCAGGAGGCAGCTGGTCGATGTTTCTCTCTCATCGATGTTTCTAACTCTCTATCCCTCTCCTTTCCTCTCTGTAAAAAATCAATAAAATATATTTAAAAAAAAAAAAAGATATTCAATATCTTAAAATTCAATCTATTAAAATGGTCATTGAAAATTACACACCCTTTAAAAAGGTTTTGCTCTAAAAGTGTCAACTTATTTTAATAAAAAGTATTAAAATCAAGGCTAACAATTTTAGAACCATATAGGCTTCCCAGGGAGAAGTGAATTTTCTTTTACTGTAAGTGTTCAAACATCCAGGTGACTTGATAAGACTGCAACAGATGTAACTTCTCACTGAAGGAAGTTGAATTAGGTGAGATATAGTCAACCTTCATGTACTATAGTCCTCCAACCACTATCACAGAACTTTGGAACTATCATGATAGAACTCAAAAGTTCACTAGTCTCTAAAAGGATATTATAATATATTTATACTTTGTTATTATGTTTATTATTTACAGTAAGTTTTAAGGATATGAATAACTACAGTAGAATTGTGGCGAGTGAATTTTATTGGTATGGCATTAAAATACAAAAATTAAAACAATGCTATTTGTGATATTAAGTCTCAATAGTCTACTGAGGATATAGTTAATTGCTATAATAACCCTAAAACACAAAGATAACGAATTTATCAGCCCATGTGACAAGATGATTAAGCCTGAGTTGTCAGGGGATTTATCGGTGACACACTTACACATATTTTGTAAGCTCTTCTGCCTTGCTTACCTGATAAATTCCTACTCTCTAAAAGAACCAGCTCAGGTTTTCCATGATTTTCTCAGGCAGTTCACACATACCTTCCTGCTTCCCCCACACTGTACATAAACCCCTATTATCTTTACCCACATCATGTTTACACATTAATATACTTAATGGACAATAAGTATGCCTTTTAAAAATCCATTTAATTCCAGTGTCTAACATAATATCTATTCCATAATGGATCCTAATAAATTAGGGTAAACAAATGAATGTGGTCAAGGAAAAGGGCAAATGTCATAAACTTAATACATAATTATAGAAAATAAGAGGCAAGGAGAATGGAAAATTAGAATATTGAACATCATGAGTTACTGGTAGCATGCCAAGGGGTCACAGAAGGATTATTTAGAGAAAGGTAATTCACTAGTAGGTGGGCATGGGTACTAAGGATAACAAATTAATATTTTTGTTAATTAACACAAATTCCCATGTCCCAACTTTACTACTCCAAGGAAATTACTTTTTGTTTTTGTTTTTTTATTAATCTTCTCCCAAGGATATTTTTCCATTGCTTTTCAGAAAGAGTGCAAGAGTGGAAAGGAGGGAGTGGGAGAGAGAAACATCAACATGAGGGAGATGCATACAGTGGTTGCCTCCCACACTCACCCCAAGCGGGACTGGGGATAGAAACTGCAATCCAGTGCCCTTGACTGGGAATCAAACCCGAGACCCTTTGGTCCTCGGGCCAACGCTAACCGCTGCTCAGTTGCTCACACCAGCCAGGACACTCCATGTAAATTAAACATTACACTTAATTCAGACATTTTTATCACCATCACATTTAACCATTCCATGATTCTGGAATACACCAACACTTTTTTTTTTTATGCCACTCCAACCAGAAAGGTCAGCATGTGGGACTCAAAATGGGATCTTTCTTGCTGTTCTAGGAACCCTCTGAAAAGAAAATCCTCCCTTCTCCTTATCCTCTTTTGAAGAGGCATTTTTTTTAGAGAATAAGACTTGGAGTTGAGTGTACCTTGGCAAACATTTCTGGCTCTAGAGACCTAACAGGAACTAGGGTGGAGTCTAGTGGGAAAGGAAGCCAGAAGTGAACTGCTTAGACTTTAAAGCAGAGGGTGCTTACATTGTCTAATCTAGCTCCGTAGACAATGGGTAAAGAAAGTAGATGAGGATTCAGGGAAGCAGCCCTGCTGAGGAGCAGAAAGCATGCAATTTGGCTTACATTTCCTAAGAAACTAAGAGTGCTGATAGGAAGCTGGAGAGGATACTGCTCCAGCTATGTAAGGAAACTCCACCCTCAAGTGGTTGACAATTTGGTAAGCAAAAGTACTACAAATTATTATTTATCTCCTTTCTCTATCTGCAATGCTCATTATTAATAATTAAATGATTTAATAATGAAGGAATTCTAAAGCCTCTTTTAGGCTCATAATCACTACTAAAATCAAGGAGGAAAAAAGACAAAGTAAAAAAAAGATGACCTAAAACCTAGGCAAAATACAAGGAATAAAATGGTATTATAGAGAATAATTTTCCTTGTATTTTCAAATCATAGAATACTGCCAATTTTAATATAATTTTTACCACTAATTTTTTGGATATAGTAGGCGCAACTCTTTGAAAGAAAACTATACTCAGCAAAAAATTAATAACTCCATTTTCATCTTCCCTGGTTATTTATCTAGCACTGCAGATCTCTGGCATGTAAACTGACTACACAATTATTTCATACTAGAGGCCCAGTGCACAAAGATTCATGCACTCGGAGGGGGTCCCTCAGCCTGGCCTGTGCCCTCTCGCAGTCCAGGACCCCTCAGGAGATGTCCAACTAATGGCTTAGGGATGCCTCAGAGGCGAAGGCGGAGGTGGGAGAGGCTCCTGCCACCGCTGTTGCACTGGCCAGCCATGAGCCGGCTTCTGGCTGAGCTGCATTTCCCCTGACCACCAGAGGGCAGCTCTTGCCTTGAGTGTCTGCCCCCTGGTGGTTAGTGCACATCATAGCGACTAGTTGTTCTGCTGTTAGGGTCAATTTGCATATTACCCTTTTATTATATAGGATTATATGCATATCATGAAAATATACTAATGTGATCAACATTTAAAATTTTAGATTAATAGATCTTTTACTTACCCATATTTATAGATACCTTGAACTTGAGAAATGTTCAGATTACTGCTCAAGTTTCTTGCCAGAGCTGTAGGAATAATGGAGATGGGCTTCACCGGTATACATTTAAAAGTATTTGCTAGAGTTACTGCTGCCCAGTGTAAGTCAAAATCCACATTGTCCAAACTCTCGCTGGAAGTGATATGAGCTCTTAGGGAAAGCAATTTACTACAATCCAAGGAATCTTTGCTACGTACATGGTGCTGCAGAGCCTGAGGAATCAACATTATACAATTATTTTAGAATTATACAATTAACATTTCCTCTTTTCAGAAACTTTCAATGACTCTACATGACCCATATGACAAAGTTCAAATTCATTATTAACCTGGCAGGCAAGGCTCTCTATAATCTGGCCAAACTAATATTCCAGTCTGACTGCATACAAATCCAGCAGGAATCTATACCAGTAAAATCACCCTGAGCACATACTGCACTTAGCTATCCTGGTCACACTGCTTCCTCTTCTGGAATGCTACCCATATTACCTATCTAGGATTTCTGCCCTTAGAAACCATGTTTAATTGCATTTTAGGTCAACAAATTATTACGAATACTTAGTAAATATGTATTTATTAAAATACAACATAGTTTGATTCTTGTGTTCAATTAAGAATAATCAAGTTGTCAACAAATCTCACCTTAAAAGCTGAACTGAAGTCATCTGCATTGTGAACTATTATTTCTTTTGAACAAAGTCCATTAGTTTGGACTTTGCACGGAATCACAAAGTCCCCAGGAAGAGAAGCAGTAGGGGTTCTTTCAGAGCATCCAGGTACTTCTCGACCAGGATCAAAGCGATCTACTGTCAATATCACACTTTCTTCATCTAAAGTACAAAAATAGCAATTATTATTTAGCATGCCAACTAAAAATGTGAAACCAAGCAAGCAAGCATACATTATAACAAAACACTGTATTCATACTAATGGTAACACTAAACTCTTAGCATACACATATATTTTTCCACCTGACCAGACTGTGAACTCTGTGATGAATAGTGTCAACTTTTATTCTTTTTCATCACTGGCATACAGCAGAGAACATTAGCACAAAATACATTACAATAATTGGCTAGATCAGTAAACATAAACTCTATTATAGTAATAAAAACAATTTATTAAAGTATATTACCTTCATCTACTGTGAGAGAACCAAGTAAAAAACATGGTAAGTTCTTTTTATTCTGCTTAGCATGTCGACAAGCAAGTCGGATTGTCTTCTCAGTTACCACAAGCTTTGGATTTCTGAAAAACAAGAAGTCTTTTATAAAGGCAGTGGATCTGATATCCTAAAACACCCTCCTGCCATGAAATGCTGCCTGAAATATAACTCACATCTTTAAAAATGTACAGAAAAATCATTGTCAGAAAATCCCAAGGTCGAAGGCTGCCAGGAAATCAGAACTACAACAAGCAGACACTGAGGTTATATCTGTTCTCCAGGCACTTGCTTACTTTTATGAATCAGAACAGGGGATGAGAAACTATGAGGCTAGCCTCCTTTTTTTGTAAAATTTGACTGAAATAGTCACATCCATTGTTTTCTTATTATCTAGTATGAATATAAAATATAAATAAATATTATCCAAATGGTTAAAGAAATATAAAAGGGACTAAAATATGAGCAAGGAATAAGATACTATTAAAAATACTAGCCCTGACTGGGTTTTCTCAGTGGTTAGAGCGTCGGGCTGTGGATTGTTAGGTCCAGGGTTCAATTCCGGTCTAGGGCATGTACCTTGGTTGCAGGCTCGATCCTCAGTAGGGGGCATGCAGGAGGCAGCTGATCGATGTTTCTCTCTCATCAATGTTTCTAACTCTCTATCTCTCTCCCTTCCTCTCCGTAAAAAAAAAAAAATCAATAAAAATATATTTAAAAAAATATATATATATATATATATACCCTGAACAGTCTGGCTTGGTGGATAGAGCATCAGCCTTCGGACTGAAAGGTCCCAGGTTCGATTCCGGTCAAGGGCATGTACCTTGGATGCGGCACATTCCCAGTAGGAGGTGTGCAGGAGGCAGCTGATCGATGTTTCTCTCTCATCAATGTTTCTAACTCTCTATCCCTCTCCCTTCCGCTCTGTAAAAAAAACAATAAAATGTATTTAAAAAAAAATATATATATATATATATTTTAAAAAAATACTGGCCAATTTGAAAAAAAAACACAAAAAACTTGCAGACTTAAAAACAGAATCAATTAAAAACTCAGAGTATTATATAGGGAGTCCCAAAATTCACACAAGATTTGCAATTGAATTGAATTGCAAATCTTCAGTGAATTTTGGGACACCCTATATAATCAACTGGGGATAGGTACACAAATGTTTATTATTCTATAAACTATACATATCCTATATAATAAAAGGCTAATATGCAAATTGTCCCCTTGACCAGGAGTTCAACTGGGAGATTGACCAGGGGGCGGGGCCGGACAGCCAACTGCCCATGGCCCCGCCCCCGCCATTGGCCTGATTGGGGCGGGCGGGCCAGACCCCACCGGTGCAGGAATTTGTACACTGGGCCTCTAGTATATTATAAACAGTCTTTCACATACTGGTGTATTATACTTCCATGTTTAAAAAACCTAAATGAACAGGTTAGATGGCAACTAAGCACAGCTACAAAGAAAATTAGTAGAGTTGAAGAACAAAAGGAATTACTCAAAATGTAGCACAGAAAGATAATAGGAAATATAGATAAGGAGAAATGAACAAGCCTAACAAATATTTAATTGAACTTCTCCAAGACTGTTTCTGTCAGATACCACCTTTCTCTTAAATACTCTTTGACTTGTATCTTCCATTTAGTTCCTCTATTCAGTAGATCATCAAATGCTATAAACTGTTTCTTCAAAACCACCTTGTTTCATTCTTTCCTCTTGATCTCAATACTCCTCTAAACCCTTATAAAAGCTACTATTTATTGAATACTTCCTATGTTCCAGGCACTGTGCTGACTGATTCTTTACAGAGTGACTCATTTAA
>NW_005871085.1:3335371-3343034 GCF_000147115.1 Myotis lucifugus
TCACCCCCAATTTCCCGCCCCCCCCCCCCCGGAGGCTTCTGGGACCCTAACGCCCGGGTGGTTGCCCCCTGTGTATCCCCACTGGCGGCCCGCTCGCCCCCAATTGCCCCCTCCCCCCCGCCGGGTTGGGCCACCCCAAATGGCCTCCCACCTGGCCTGATCGCCCTTAACCGCCTCTGCCTTGGCCCACCACCATGGCTTTGTCTGGAAGGTCTCCTGGTCTAATTAGCATATACCCTTTTATTAGTATAGATAAGGAAACTGATCCTTAGCTACTTTACTGAGGTCTCATAAATAAGAAATAGTAAAATTAGGATTTGACCCTCTAAACAGTCTGATTCGTTATAGCTCCTTAAACCAATATGGCATAAATCTATGTTTCTTAATATAACAGCAAAACCATCTCACAGCTAGGCTGACTCTAAGTTTTCCCTACTATGATCCATCCTTAAAATTCTGCTTTTAACAAGTAACCCCCTTATATAAAAAATTATCAATGGATCTCTATTTTCTAACACTTTAAGCCTAAGTTTCTGTCTTTCTTTCAAGAACCTGGCCATATTTATGGTATTATATATCCCTTCTAATATGGTCTAATCACTCAAAATCAATTCAATCTTTTTAATGCTATACAAAGACATCATGCTGAATTGAAGCATTAAGAAAAATCCTTTCAGTTTTTATTATTTAGTCTCTTTTGAATTCTTATAATACTTAGAACTTTAGGTCTGCAGACTATTTAAACAGAAATTATTTCTCAAAAGCATGAAGAATATATTTAAGAAGCAGCGGAAAGGAAGAAATTCTGAATAGGAAAGTAAAAAAAAATTAGTCACAGTAATAAATGTTGCCTTAAACATTGTTTTAACTCCTGTTTTTATGAATTGAAAAGAGAAACATCTTATACCTGTAGTAATTAAGATGTAAATGGATGAAATCTCCAATTGGCATTGGGTTCCAAAGTGCACATTTTGATGGAGGAAAGTAAAATGGTACCATTCTGCTTGAAGAAAACCTTAAAAGAAAATTTTCAAATCAAAGAACAATGAAAAGCAAACTTAGAAACTTTATAAGAAACAGTTTAACTTTATATATGAAGCTCTGCAGATAACTTTTGTTATTTTAGAAGAGTTGAAAATATTTTTAAGAAGTAAAAGAAAAAAATCACGTGTAACTACTATCAAGAGAAGCAGCACTATAAATTTAGGTATAGCTTTTTTCTTATGCATACATAAATTTATATACATACAAGTTTTTTTAAAAGAACCAGGAGTACTAATCCTATAAAATCCTCTTTTAATAACAGAAAAACAGTATAAGCCATGACTAGGAGGTCACAATTTGATTCCTGGTCAGGGCACATGCCCAGGGTTGCAGGCTCCATCCCAGGTAGGGGGTGTGCAAGAGGCAGCCGATCAATGATTCTCTCTTATCACTGATGTTTCTCTCTCTCCCTTCCTCTCTGAAACCAATAAAAATATATTAAAAAGAAAAGAAAAAAGTCTGAAGACGGCCCTGGCTGGGTGGTTCAGTTGGTTGGAGCATCGTCCTGTACGCCAAAAGGTTGTGGGTTTGATTCCCTGTCAGGGCACATCATGTTTCCCGCTTCCTCTAAAATCAATATATCCTCCAGAGAGGATTTTTAAAAAAGTCTGGAGGTCAACTGTTTAGGTCTGAAACCTAGCTTCAAAATTTGCTAGCTGTGTGAACTTCATCAAGTTATTTAATGTCTGTGTGCGTCAGTTTCCTCACCTGTTAAACAGCATAATATCAGTATTCTAGAAAAATTCCTGGCTTATTATAAATATTAATGTTAGGTATTTCTTTTTGCTCTCAGTAGTCCATAGTACCTTTGAAGCCCAATCTACACTACTTCAGGTTTACTTCATCGTAGTATAGAGGAAGTCACATCAGGTTTAAATCCTGGCTATACCACTTACCAATTGTATAACTTTAGCTTGGTTAACCTCTCTAGGCTATAGTTTCCTCATTTAAGAAAAAAAAAAGAGGAAGATAATAATAGTACTTACAATTCATACGTTTCTTGTGAAAAGTAATTAAGAATGCACACTAAGCACCTGGCATAGCAAGATTTTAATAAATGTTGTTAGTCTTTTGCTTAATCTAAGGTATACACTTAGACTTTGGAGGCAGGGGAGACAAAAACACCCTTAAATTGGGTGCAAAATTTTGCATGTATGTATATAAGAACTTTTTCTCATGAAATGAAATTCATGGCTACCAGCTATTTAAAGCAGTTTGTAACTTCAAAATAATTCAAAATTACTGTCCTAAAATCCATAAGTTACTGAAAACCAGAGGTTTTACTAAACCAACCAACCAACCAAAAGAAAACTAGAGTTGAATATTATTTTTAAAAACACACACAAAAATACTAGAATTGAATATGCCAGGAATAATCAGTTTAAAACACATAGATATACTATTTTACCAAGAATATAAGGAATAAATTTGACCCAAAAATAAGTTAGCAAAGAGAACTGTGGACAAATTTTCAAAGAATAAGAGATGGCAGTAGAACAGAAGGGCCAAAAATAAGCGAAAGACATATGATAGCCTCTTTGGGTCACGTTTCCATTGTCTTCATCAAGAACATCTGGCATAAAGAAAGGCAATACAGAGACTAAAGGTCACTCATGGATGCAATTCTAGTTTAGAAGAAAAAAAATTCACTTGTCAGCACTAATTGTTCTTTCTAAGGGAAAAAAAGAACAATAAATGATCCAAAGAAGCAAATAACACAGTCAATTTGCATGGTCCCCTTAGTACTGACAGATTGAGAAAACTGGAGACAGGTGGCAAGCTCCTCCTTCCTACTCCACATGAGTGGAAAAAGGCTTAGGGACATTTAAGGAAACTAGGTATCTCCAATGTGAAAATTTTCCCAAGGAATTAGGGTTTAGAAGAAGCAAGGAACCCAACCACTTTCCCACTTGTCTAGGATATAAATAAATTTTTAGCCTTAAGAGTTTAGGTACTATTTTCTATCAGTAAAAAGATCCTCTGTGAAACTAAAATAAGGGAAGGAGGGAATAAGACTAAAATTTACCAAGTGCCTACTATGTGCCAGACCCTTTAGTAATCTTATTTAACCCTTCACAAAAAATCTTGTTAGAAAGAAATTACTTATCCCCAATTTACAGATGAGGAAACTGAGGCTTAGAGAAGTTAATTAATTTGATCCAAGTCATCCACCTAATAAATGGCAGAGCTGAAATACAGACCCAGATTTTCCTGATTCTAGTTTTTCCCCCCTTCTATTTCACCCTATCTTTCCAAGTTATGTGAGCAGCTGTAAAAAAGTTGTATAAAAATATTTCTATACCTGGTGTTCATCTGGGACCCTGCACGAGGATATAGAGGCTCCACGATAGTTGGTGAATGACTTATTAAATTTCAAATGCTCAGTATCCTAAAGAAAAGAGTATTACTAATGAGTGATAAAATAAGAAAACATGATTTAACCACTTACTAACAAATTACAGACAAACTTAGGTTACTTATTATATCTATTCATTATTTGGAAGATACTTTTTATTATTATTATTTTTTGGTTAATCCTCACCCGAGGATACTTTTTTCATTGGTTTTTAGAGAGAATGGAAGGGAGGGGAAGAGAGAGAGAAATATCAATGTGAGAGGCTAACATTGGCTGCCTCTCCCACACACCCCGACCTGTGCTGGAGATTGAGCCTAAAACCAAGGTATATGCCCTAAACCAGAATTGAACCCGAGATCAATGCTCTAACCACTTAGCCAAACCGGCCAGGGCTAGAAGATATTTTTCAGATAAACTCAGAGGCTGAAAACATTTACAAGAACAAAATTCTATTGAAAGTGCCGTTGTAAGGTTGACTAAGATCCTCTTGGAGGTATCTGGACTTCGTGAAGAGCTTCTGTGGATGCAAGTTTTAAACTCTAAAGCCCTTCTATGATGCTTTGTTGTCATGGATAACAGTATTTAGATTCTTGATAACTGTAACTATAGGAAGCATATAAAATGCCATTAAGCAGAAGAGGTTTAAAACTCCATATATGTCTCTTCTTTCTTTATGACTTAGGGTAAAAAGATAATGTTGATCCATTTCTCATTTAAAACAATACAGCCCAGTCAGCATGGCTCAGTGGTTGAGTGTTGACCTATGACCCAGGAGGTAAGGGTTCAATTCCTGGTCAGGGTACATGCCCAGGTGGCCGGCTCTATCCCCAGTGGGGAACCTGCAGGAGGCAGCCAATCAATGATTCTCTCTCATCATTGATGTTTCTATCTCTCTCTCTTCCTCTCCCTTCCTCTCTAAAATCAATCTATAATAATAAAAGCATAATATGCTAATTAGACCGGACAGCCAGACAACCTTCCAGAGGAAGCCTGGGCTGCGAGGGCCCAACCCCTTGTACAAATTTCATGCATTGGGCCTCTAGTATATATATAAAAAAATACACATGAGACAGTTTATTCTGACAGTACCACCCAAGTAATTAAAGCTAGGGAACCTAAAACCACATAACACCTATACCTAGCAAAATATATTCTCCTTGGACAATGGCATCCTGTATCACATAGAAATCATCAAGTCATCCTTACCTCTCCTTCATCTTCCCCATAAAATGTCTGTCTTTCCATCTCCGCCTAATTGCTGATTTCATCAACTCACCAGATTTACTGTAAACTCCCCACAGTGCTGCTATAAGGTTATTTCTACATAAATCTGACCTAGTTAGTTTCCTGCTTTAAAAGTTGATGGCTCTTCTTTATATACACTCAGAATAAAAAAACATCACAATCTGGTCCACCCTATTATTCCAACGGTGTCCCTTATCCACTCATCCTACATCCCATTCAAACGGAACTGCTTGCAGTTCCCCGAGTCTGAGTACCTGCACAGCCTGTCTGTCCCCTTCGCTCGGAATGCCCGGGTAACCCCCCAACATCCTTCACCGCCCAACTCCAATTCTCCTTCCTCTGTGAAACCATCTCCTACCTACACATCATGGTGATTTTATTTTCGCCCGTGTTCATACACGTAGCATTTTCACACTTGCTTGTTTACACATTATTTACAGCGGAGCACGAACTTCAAACATTAACCGATCCCTTACTATGTAGCTGTTTGAGCTAGATAATGAGGAATTAAGAACGAGCATACAGGGTTTCAGTCATCAAAAAAATTTCTTAGCGAAAACAATTATAAACAGCACTGGAAACCTCTTTCACATACCTAAGCAAAAATGATGCTCCAGGAATCCGCGATCCGCTTATTTCTCTCCCTAGTTCCCCGTCATGGAGTCAGCCCTGGCTCCTGGAGGGCTGAACCCAACGCGGGGTCCTGAACGTCGCCCACAGTCCTTCTCCGGTCCCCGCTTCGGCCTCTCAAGTGGAAGGCGAAGCATGAAGCCCGAGTCACCGCCACCTCGCTGGGGCCGGATCTGTTTGTTGGGCCGAAACAGAGGTGGGCTCCAGGAAACGCCTCCACCGACTCCGCCCTGAGACGTTGGGGTCGCGGGAACTGAGGCGGCAAACACTAGCTCCTCGAACCGAAACCCGCGCCGCGCCCGCTGACTGGTCAGAAGCCCGACCCATCAGGGCGCAGGGGCGGTGCTAGAAGCATTACGCACGTTCTCCGCGACGGACTTGGATACCAGCCAATCAGCGCCCCGAACCGGACAGCGTTCGACCAATCCCAAGCCTCCTTGGAGAAATGAGGTCGACACCGGGGTTCCAGGATCAGGTTCCGGAGGATTTAAACACTTGATTTTCTTAAACGATTAAGTTCCGGGGTGGGGCGGGCCTTGCACACGCGCAATGAAAAGCCCAGCCTGGCCGAGATGAGCCTGGCGGAGGAAGTGCTTGCTTCCTTTGTCGTCTTTCCGCGACTCGAAGCGGGAGAAGCCCTTTACTCGAATGGGCAAAAGAGGAAGTTAGATTTCTCCCAGTGTTTTCCTAAGAAACGCCCTCTCTTTTCCATAACAAACATCTTAAAAAAATTTTTTTAAATATATTTTATTGATTTTCCACAGAGAAGAAGGGAGAGGGACAGAGAGCCAGAAACATCGATGAGAGAGATTGATCAGCTGCCTCCTGCACGCCCCCCACCGGGGATGTGCCCGCAACCAAGGCACATGCCCTTGACCGGAACCGAACCCGGGACCCTCCAGTCCGCAGGCCGACGCCCTATCCACTGAGCCATATTAATGGCATGTGGTATATATGGCATATGTGTATATTATGTGGCCTATGGTATTAATACTGGTGTGACAATTCATAGGTATCTCCACAGTATTGGTTAATTAGGCGTTCTCGGCCATTTTCTTAGACAATTGTCCTAACCCTCAAAGTAGGGTTAAAGATCGCACAAGCTAGTGAGTCAGGATTTGAAATGCCACTTACTTTCCTCTAATTTTCTTTGGAACTACTTTAAGATACCGGAAAGATAAATGTAAGATTATATGAATTAGACAAAAAGAAAGGATAAGCATAACACATAATTCCCTAATCCTGGACATAGTGACATCCTTCCAAAGTGTACAGTATGGAAGGGGGTGGGGGGGGGGGCAGTATATTTACAGTGGAGAAATCTGACCAATATATGTCAGCCACATAATCAAGACTAACATTAGTCATGAGTCATGTTGATAGTTGTACACTTATGCTGTGATGAAAATGGCACTTTATTGTCTTCCTTCCAATAACCTACATCTCAGTCCCGAGAAGAATTTCAGACCAATTCCAATCATGAGGAATCCTATAAAATCCCTGACCTGTACTCAAAACTGTCAAAGTTATCAAAAGCAAGGGAAGCCAGAAACTAAGCAAGGTGCCTAGAGCGATATGACAACTAAATTTAATGTGGGATGGTGAATAGGATCCTGGAACAGAAAAATAACACTACTTTAAAAACTAAGAAAATCTAAATAAATGAAGGACTTTAGTAATATTGTAGCAATACTGGTTTGTTAATTGTAATAAGTGTGCCATACTAAATATATTAATAATAGGGGAAGCTGTGTATATATAGGGTACATGGAAACTTGTACTACATTCTCATTTTTTCTGTAAATCTAAGACTGTTATAAAAAATAAAGTCTGGTTAAAAAGAAAAAGGGAAGGCAAGAGGAGGTTGAAGCATATGCTATTTATTGAACAAAATAAAATATCTTATTGTTGTTTAATAACTCAAATACTAAAAAGAACTTCAATTAAACATTTTATTACTATTGGACTTTAAGCAGGATATATATTTAATGATATGCATAGTGTAGATGCTATTTCAGTTGAATAAAGAGAAAAAGTAAGCTAAATTTTAGGACTTTACTTATTGAAATAAAATCTACAAATGCTATAACAAGGACCTACTACACAGTAAGCTTCCTAAAATGTGGAATGAATGGAGAATTGGAAGGACATCACAAGCATAGAACAAATAAGGTACAATTTTATAGACAGGGTAATAAGAGGTAATAATCCAAAGCAAATATGTATTATTATTAGATTGCAAGCCAGTTTACATAGACAGAATACATGCTATGCTATTCTTTAATCCCTATCTACACTAATAAAAGACAAACATGCAAATTGACTGTACCTTCGCTACACCTTAAGTCACGCCCACCAGCCAATCAGAGCGACTATATGCAAATTAAC
>NW_005871085.1:3343229-3352267 GCF_000147115.1 Myotis lucifugus
TCTGAGCTCCAGTGACGGCAACAAAGTTTCAATTATGGGAGGTAAATAAATCCCAGAATAAAAAAAAAAAGAAAAAAAGGAGAGGCTGGGAGCTTCCATCGCCGGCGGGCTTGGCAAGCCTGAAAACGGCCCTCAGCCCCTCACCCAGACTGGCCAGGCACCCCAGTGGGGACCCCCCCACCGTAAAGGGGTGTGGCCAGCCTGAAAACAGCCATCAGCCCCTCACCCAGGCTGGCCAAACCTCCATGGGGTGAGGGTCCCCACTGAGGCGGGGGGGCTAGAGCAGCCTGCAAACAGCCATCAGCCCCTCACCCAGGCTGGCCAGGCACCCCAGTGGGGACCCCCACCCTGAAGGTAGCTCCTCAATGCAGGAGCTACCCCCTGGTGGTCAGTGTGCTCCCACAGGGGGAGCTCTGCTCAGACACAAGCCAGGCTACCAGCTGCCAGTACAGCAGTAGTGGTGGGAGCCTCTCCCGCCTCCTTAGCAGCGCTAAGGATGTCTGACTGCAGCTTAGGCCTGCTCTCTGCTGGCAAGTGGACATCCCCCAAGGGCTCCTGGGCTGCCAGAGGGATGTCTGACTGTCAGCTTAGGCCCAATCTCTTGGGGAGCGGGCCTAAGCCAGCAGGTGGACATCTCCCGAAGGGTCCCAGACTGAGAGAGGGCACAGGCCGGGCTGAGGGACCCCCCTGAGTGCACAAATTCTTGTGCACCGGGCCTCTAGTTTATATATATTTATGTCATTTCAGGACACTATGGACTTGTTATGGCTATTGGCCTTAACAGAGAAAAGCTACCAGTTTTATATTTCAAATTTGCAGGTTCTTTAATTTTCTTCACAGTGAACTATGATACACTTTTTAACACATGAATTTGTATGAATTTGTTGCACAATGTTATAAGAAAAAATTGCAAATGAAAAGAGAAGCATCCAAAAGTCTATACCCTAACATATCAACTGTCTTCATTTATTTTTTCATTTTCCTTTTTAGTCACTATCTATGTGACATGGCCTTATGATTAAACCAGGTAAATGTTTAATGTTATAAATGCTGACGTTCCTGTTAATAGGCTGGCTCTGGGAATTAAAGAGCTATTGTTATCACCAGGAACAGGGAAGTTGTAATCAGTTGTCAATTCTGCTACTCATTTACTAAATTTCTCCAACACCCTACTTTCCCTTCCTCTATTTACACTTCTGAACTAACCTGATTGCTTTTTAAAAATAACTACAATTTCACTTTTAAGGAACATCATATTTTTTTTTTAAATATATATTTTATTGATTTCTTTACAGAGAGGAAGGGAGAGGGATAGAGAGCTAGAAACATCGATGAGAGAGAAACATCGATCAGCTGCCTCCCGCACACCCCCTTACTGGGGATGTGCCCGCAACCAAGGTACATGCCCTTGACCGGAATCGAACCCTGGACCCTTCAGTCTGCAGGCCGACGCTCTATCCACTGAGCCAAACTGGTCAGGGCAAGGAACATCATATTTTTAAGGGGAATTGATAATCTGTCAATTTATGCAAACTTCCTTATAGATTCTTAAGCCTCTTGTTAGAGGTGACAATAACAATTTATGTGTTAACTCATGTTGACTTATTTTACTTATTTTTTAAAGCTTGGATTGTTTGAAATAAAGACTAGAATAAGTAAATAACACACACCAGTAAATTCACTGAAAGTTTTTGCTAATTTGAGTTAATGTACCATCATCCTAATTTTGTATTAAAAAAAACTAGCTCATTTGTTGTAAATTAAATGGCCATATGTGAATTTGTATAAATTTGTTGCACAAATAGTGTTATAAGAAAATGGGTTTATTTCTAGGTTCTCTACTCTGTCTCATTGATCTATGTGTGTGTTTTTATGACAATACCATCCTGTTTTAATTACCATAGCTTTGTAACATAGTTTGAAACCAGGGAGTGTGCTGCCTCAAGCTTTGTTCTTTTCTCAAGATTGCTTTGGCTATTTGAAGTCTTTTGTGGTTCAAAACAAATTTTAGGATTGTTTGTTCTATATCTGTGAAAAATACCATTGGGATTTTAATAGGGATTTGCATTGAATCTGTATATTGCCTTGAGTAGTATGGCCATTTGAACAATATTAATTTTTCCAATCTATAAGCACAGAATATCTTTACATTTATTTGTGTCTTCTTTAATTAAAATGTCTTATAGTTTTCAGTATTTGGGTCTTTCAAATCCCTGGTGAAATTTTAATTTATTCTTTTGGATGTAATTGTAAATGGGATTGTTCTCTTTCAGAACATTATGTATTGATTTTGTATCCTGCAACTTTATTTACTGAATTTGCCTATTCTAACTTTTTTTTTGATGGCATCTTTAGGGTTTTCTATATATAATAGAATGTTATCTGCAAATAGTGACAGTTTTACGTTTTCCTTTCCAATTTTTAAAAATATTTTTTTATTGATTTCAGAGGGGAAGGGAGAGGGAGAGAGAGATAGAAACATCAATGATGAGTGAGAAACATTGATTGGCTGCCTCCTGCATGCCTCACACTGGGGATGAAGCCTGTAACCCGGGCATGTGTCCTGACCGGGAATGGAACCATGACCTCCTGGTTCACAGGCTCAACCACTGAGCCATGCTGGCTGGGCTTCATTCCAATTTGGATGCCTATTTCTTTTTCTTGTCTAATTGCTCTTGGCTAGGAATTCCAATACTATATTGAATAAGAAGTAGGTCATGGTATAAACTATTTTAAGGTATTGTTGAATTCTGTTTGCTAATATTTTATTGAGGATTTTTGCATCTAAATTCATCAGGAATATTGGCCTGTAATTTTTTTTGTGTGTGTGTGGCATCCTTGTCTGGTTTGGTATTATGGTAATGCTTGCTTCATAAAATGTGTTTGAATAGTTCCCCTTTTCTATTTTTTTTTTTGGAGAAAGATTGGTACTAATGTTTGGTAGAATTCACCAGTGAAGATGTCAGGTCCCGTGTCTTCACTATCAGAGAAGTGTAAACAAGGATCCCGGAACCTGGTGAACCTTGAGCCCATGGCAAGGGCTAGAGCTATGCACCTATTGTTTAGTCCAGACAATGAGGGCTCAAGCTATTTGCTGACCAAATATTCTCAGAGTAAATCTTTCTAATATTTACTGACCTTTAAGATAGTCTGTCTATTATCGCAATTATGTGCCTAAGAGCTAGATGTGTATCCAAAATTGAATAAAAGGTTGGCAAGGCCTGGGCACCAGTGGAAGTTCTTTCCCCTGGCCCCCAATATTTCCAAATTATTATTTCTTGTCTCATCTCTTTCATTTGCATGCAGCCCCCTCTCCAGATCCCAAACCCTGAACCACGCGGGACGTAGGACATTCACAGTCCCGGACTTTTGTCTGTTGGGAGGTTTTTGATTCCTGATTCCATCTCCTTGTTAGTAATCTATCTGTTCAGATTTTTATTTCATCATAATTCAGTCTTGGTAGGTTGTATGCTTCTAGGAATTTATCAATTTCTTCTAGGTTGTCTACTTTTTTGGTATATAGTTATCCATAGTGGATCTTTTGTATTTCTGCGGTATTAGTTGTAACATATCTTTATTTCTAGTCTAAATCTTCCAGGAACCTTGGAGTTCCTTTAAAAGAGTGAATCATGACCTGGCTCAGTGGTTAGAGCATCAGCGCGCAGGTTCGATGCCCGGTCAAGGGCATGTACCAGGGTTGTGGATTCACTCCCAGGCCTCAGTTGGGGTGCATGTAGGAGGCAACCAGTCAACATATATCTCTCATATCACTGTTTCTCTTTCTTTCTCTCTTTCCTTCCTCTCTCCCTCCCTTCCACTCTCTCTGAAAAGCAGTGGGAAAAATATCCTCAGGTGAGGATTAACAAAAAAACACACACCAGTGAGTCATGTTACAACAATTAATACATTGTAATACTGTATAAAGAGTAATGAGACATAGTCCCTTCCTTCAAGGATCTCTAAATCTAGTGTGGAGATACACAATACACCACAGTGCTACAACAGAAGTAAACAAGGGACACAGTAAGTGGGGAGGTGGTATGTGTAAAAGCCCAAAAGAGGGGCACCTAACCCAGTCTTGAAATTTTAGAGAGAACTTCCTAGAGGAGGTACAATCTGAGTTGAATCCTGAAAAATGATAGCATATACCAGCAAAGAGGTGTGGTGAAGAATGGGAAAGTGGAAGTATGGGAACAGATGATCTATCTCTAAAGGGCAATTATGATCAATAGGACAAATAAATGGTGACAAGGCCCTATTTCTGAAGCTCTTACAGACTTTTCTAGGAACTTGACTATATATGGGAATAGTATACATGCATTGAATATATGCCCAAAAGACCTAATGTACTTGATGATAAACAAACACATATTGATAGGAGTGGGTTTTGAGGATACCTCTTGTTATACTTCTTTCTGAAATCAGTCTTCTTATCTGTAATAACACTAACTTTAAAGGGATTTTGTGAATATGAAACTTTTTATCTCCTAAGGTGGCAGTATTGTAGAGAAAGAATGCAGATTTTGAAGCTGTACATGCTGAGTTTGAAATTCACTTTGCTATCTACTAGTTATGTGGTCTTAAAGTATTTCCACTTTCTAGCTTTGTTGCTCCATCTGCAAAATGACAGTACTAACTTCACAGCATTACAAGGATTTTATAAGGCAAGCCTGATGTTTAGCCAACACAACTTGTAAGACTCTATTGATGGTTAAAATACTGAATTATTTTCATATGAGTTGGTATATATGAGCACTTTGTGTACCATTCACTCCTCTCCTGGGACATCAATGACTTTCCATGATCCAACAATTAGAGGGTTGATGCCCAGGACAGCAAATCCTGGCCCAGAAATCTCTACAGATATTATAATTGTAATGATTATTAAATGGTAATGTAAGCGAAATGTACTTGATGATAAATAAACACATATAGGTAGGAGTGGGTTTTGAGGATACCTCTTGTAGCCTCAGAAAATGTAATGTAAGTCAAATATCTGATACATAGTGGATATTCAATATACATTCAGTTCACAGGCCGACACTCTATCCATTGAGCCAAACCGGCTAGGGCTTAAATCCATGCTCTTGATAAAATTTATGACAGAGACCTTAACCTGCATATAATCAATCAATAGGTAGGGCCTGTGGAAGGAGCTAGAACCTGGGAAGGAGCTCTAGAGCAGTGCAATCTCTTAGCATGGTCAGTGTTAACCCAAAGGTCAGGGAGGAGCTCTTGTGGGTGATGCTGAGGTTTTGAGTCCCAGCCTGACTGAGGGACTAACTCATGATAGTTTCTGCACATGCTGCTATGTTTGTACATACTGGGTTACAATCCTTTCTTTTTCCAGAATAAATCCTTTTTGGAATACCTAATTGATTCTCTTTGATAGTTGACGAACTCAACCACCAAATGAGTTCCTAATGTTGCTCTGAAGTCCTGCTGATTAGTTTTCTTTAGAAAACCAATTTTCCACTCTCAAAGGTGTCTGTTTCATACCTTCTGTCTTCTCAAACACCCGACTCCCTTCTCTTTACCCTCAGCTGATATTGCCTTTTATTTACTGAGAAAATAAAGTTATCAGACAGGAATGCTTCCTTATCTTCAAACTTTCCTATAACTATACCTTTCTTCCAACTCCTATTACAAATGAACTTCATTTTCTCTGAGTCCTTTTAAGTAATCTAAGGCCTTTCACGTGCCCTTTGGAATCCATGTGATTTTTCTTCTCAAGGGATTACCTCTGTTCCTTTCTTTCATATCAATCTTAGTAGCTTAAATAGAAGCTCTAGTACAGTATTGTCCAATAGAACATTTTGTGATGATGGAAATGTTCTGTATGTACATTGTCCGGTACAATTGCCACTAGCTACATGTGATTATTGAGCACTTGAAATGTGGTTAGTATGACTGAGGAAATGAATTTTTAAATTGTATTTAACGTAATTAATTTAGCCTTATGTGGCTAGTGGCTACCATATTAGACATTATTACTCCTAAAGACATCCTAATAAACTAAGCCTTGACCCTTATTCTCTCTATTGTCTTCAGCTCCTCACCTCCTATGCACTCCTCTTTCAATCTAGTTTCAAATTAAATATAGTGTGTGATCTGCTTTGGGTGACACCATAGAGTTCATAAGTCTAAATTCTCCCTGATGCCAAGTCCAATTTATTAGTATAACACAATGTTCACCAATGCATCATCAAAATCCTACTCCAGATATTCTGCTGGAACACCACATTCTTATGGTTTTCCTCCTACCTTTTTTGGCTCTTCTTTGTCAGGCTCCTCCTCCTCTCTCCAACTTTTAAAGGTCTGTGTTCCAAGACTCATTCCTTAGATTCCTTTTCTTCTTTCTTAAGATTCTTCCTTCATGCAGGGGGCAGAGAAATGGAGTTATAATTAAAGAGCTTCCCAGTGCAATTGGACTATAATCCAAACTCCTTTCCATAACTAAAGGGCCTGAATGATCTGCCACCAGTCTAACTCTTCCACCTTCTTTTCTCCCTGTCATTCATACAGTTCTGGTCTGTCTTCTCTAACACCGGGGTTTTTGCACACCTTTTCTGTTTTTTAAAAAATATATTTTATTGATTTTTTTACAGAGAGGAAGGGTGAGGTATAGTTAGAAACATCAATCAGCTGCCTCCTGCACACCCCCTACTGGGGATGTGCCTGCAACCAAGGTACATGCCCTTGACCAGAATCGACCCTGGGACCTTTCAGTCCGCAGGCCGACGCGCTATCCACTGAGCCAAACCGGTTAGGGCCACCTTTTCTGTTTTTGTGGGACACTATAATCTAGTCTTTGCCTGATTTTGCTCTTTCCTATCCTTACGTCTTGGCTTAAATGTCACCTCTTCAGAGGTCTTCTCTGACTACTTGACCCAAATTACATTCATCCTTCGTTATGCCTTCAAAGCTCACATTGCTATTTGTATTTATTTTTTCTTTGTTTGTTGCTGTTTGCATTTATTTACTTATTCGTGTGTTGACTTGCTCAGGCCGGCTGCCTCCCCACTGGAACTTAAATTCCTTGTGAACAGAGACAATAGGTTCTGCTCTCCCGTAGTGTCGCACCAGACTCCAGCACGGGCCTGACACAGGATGCACCAGGTTAAGAATCCACGGATTGAACCAATAAATGAGCGGACGAAGGAGCGGGTTGGAGGAGGCCCCGCCCCGCCGAGGAAGAGCCCTAGCGGCGCCGCCCCCCAGCAGTGGGAGCCCCTCCCCTTCCGGCCGCAACGGGGACGCCCCGGCAGCCTTGGCGGCGGGGCCGTGGCGGGCGCCGGCTCGGCCCGCCCCCTTCTGCTGTCCCGCCCCGTCCCGCCCCGCGCCTCAGCCGGCCGGGCTGCTGTCAGAGACGCAGTGTATGCTGAACCGCTGCGGCCGCCGGCTGCTGCACGACCTGGGTCTTCGTTTCCCGCTGGTGACCCGCCGGCCGTTTTTCCTCTGCCCTCACCGCCTCATGAAGCCGCTGGTCGTGTTCGTTCTTGGCGGTCCCGGCGCCGGCAAAGGGACCCAGTGCGCCCGCATCGTGGAGGTGAGGCCCAGGCAGCTGGCGGTCTGTAGGCTTGACCAGACGCCGGGCCGGCTTGTCCTGTCGTGCCCGGAGGTCCGCGCCCCCCGGAGCCGCGGGGCCGCGGACTACGAATCCCGGCGACCGTCGCGCCACCCGCGTGGCGGTGGTTGGGGGTCCGCCGGCGCGTGGCACGTCGGGACTGGTAGTCCACGTCCGCCCTCCTTGGGGGCGCCGGGAATGGATGGGGACTCCTTGGGGTCGCTTTGTTCCTGCACCCCTTTTTCCTTATATGTTGGGACAAAGTTCGTCTTGAGAGTGGGCTGGGAGAGGGACTCCGAGAGGGTCAGCTTTCGGGGGCCCTCAGCGCAGAGGTCAGCGTGTCGCTGGGCGTGGAGAAGTGAAGGCAGCGGGAGCCGGATTTAGGTCAGAGGCGTCGTGCGCCCACAGCTGCCGGGCTGAAGAAGAAACCGGTTTTTCTACTCTGCCCCTCCCCGTGGGCTCTCTAAACGGCGAGCCCGCAACTAATCAGCCTAGAAAGGAATCCCGGCGGACAGGCTGTTAGGTTAGGTGTTCTGTGACCCGCCAGTGGCGCGTTCTGGCCCCTTCAGTTGGCAGTACCAGCCCTGACAGCCCGAGCTCGTGTGGTTGGAAAAGCCGTGGAGCCCAGTCCTGAGCGCCAACCTCTGGCCCTGCTGCCAGCTCACGCTGAGTCCATGGCCAAGTCACTGCCTCCGAGTCTCAGTTGCCCCCTCTAGAACTTAAGAGGCTGTACACCCAGTTTTAAACTCAGTATAAAATACCGCCCAACTCTGGAATTGTGAAATTGTGTTACTTTCTAATTCTTTTTTTCTTCAAGTGGTGATAAGTTTACCATTTCAATTCTGTTAACAATTTTCAAACAGATACTTGGTTACTTGCACTGACACTGAGAAATGCTTATTGGAGAGTCTGGGGGACTATTTGGGAGAGAAGTAAAACAAGAACCATCGAACACATAACAGGCGACCAGCGTGCTGTAAAACACTGAGTCCCTGTGAAACTCGGTGACCAACAAAAGTGTTGCCACAGAACTTACAGAATTCCCTTCTCTGTTGCATGATATGGCTTCTTTTAGCTTTGGGCCTCTACTCCTCTCCCTCTGTAAGCACACCGTTCACTCCTGTCCTATATATTATTCTCTAAAGAACATCCAGAAAAAGTCGGATGGTGACATCTACTTCATTATATATTCTATAGCTGCATTTATCATTATTGACTATTTTTAGGGATAAAAGTGGAACTAACTCAACCCAAAAAACACATAAATATTTTTTCTCATTTTGGTTGGTCTTTTTACTTTTTTAAAGACAAGTGGACAAATGGGTGATTTCAAGCTTTTGTTTTATGTATGAAATGAACCCTTACTTACTAGCATGATAAAAGGAAGAGTGAAAGACTATGAAAAAAAAAGGGGGGGCACAGACTATGTGGATTTATCGTTTTTTTTTCCCCCCAAAGTTATTTCTTTTTT
>NW_005871085.1:3380022-3404719 GCF_000147115.1 Myotis lucifugus
ACATCTAAATTCACTAGTTAGGTCATTCCATTTGTTAAAGACACAGTCTCCAAGAAGTTTTTGACTTTTCTTGAAAGAACCCAGTGGAAGTCTTGCTATTTAAAATAGAAAATTAACATTATTTCCATTCAGTGATGTTAGATATATATGGATTATTTAGTAAATAATTCCAATAAATTTTGTGCTGTGGCCTTTGTTGTTTGCTGGTTCAGATTTCTGTTCTCACAAGCATATGGGAGACTTAACATGTGCATCCTCATATAGCAAAAGCAGAGTTGAGGATCCAGGAGAATTTTCTGCTCTGTGTATTATGTTTGTGCATCTTGAATTAAGCAGAAAGCATTACTATCCCATTCCTTCAAGAAGTAATCTGGATTGAGGCACAAGTAGCCTATTTCATTGCCAGCCTGCAGCATCGATTCCTTGTCTCTTTGAGAGGGGAATTGGTAGCAGGCAAGTAGTGTGTCTCAGGATGCGGGTTTTTTTGTGGGTTTGTGGCTTTGTCCATGTAATTTAAGTGGTTGTCTGACATTTCAGTGGTCCCGGAGGTTTGGTCTTTCCTCTTCAACACACATTGCACAAGCCATAGTACTACAAACACATTCTCTGCCTTCCAAGAACTTTCTATCTAAAACTAACACTGATGCAGATAGACCTTTTAGCTGTCTTGATTGGCTGACATATAGTCTACTGCACTTCTCACTAGCCTTCATGTATACTTCTGCTAAATTCAGTACTCTTTCATTCTAAGTATTTTTTTTTTAATGAAAGAAAGGAAGCTCATTTATTATGCACCAAAGGAAAAAGGTAAAAATGGTCCTAATCTCCTTTCCCTTTTTTCGTCATCCTGGACTCCAGTGTAAGCACTCTCTTGGATCCAGGCCTGCTTTCCTTTGAACGGGTATGGTTATTGTGACTGTGATGTTAGTTCTGGACCTCGATTAAGTTCTGTACTCACCATTTTTCCTGTCAAGAGCTGAAGAGAACAGTTGAATTTCTGGCTCCCACCCTATACCCCACGTCAGCCATACCGACTACAGGCTGTCTGCTCAGACTTGTATGGGATCCCTGCGCGCCCCCATTCATTAGAGCAGAACCTGCTTCTCTTGGGTCCCTCTTTTCCAAAGAGGCTTTTTTTTTCCCATTACTGTCCTCATAAGACCCTGACATAAGAGAAGAGGGCTTAATTATTTTGTACTGTTTAGGGAGACAGGGTTCCTGATCAACATTTCTCCAGGTGAGGTTCTTTCAGCCACAGAAAATTGTTTTCTGTTTATGATGCATTCTCAAGAAACTATGCAGCTTCCTAACTGGCCTTTAATGCCCTAATCAACCAGAGGAAAAGCATCTGCAGGGGTACCTCTACATTCTAGCCCTAAAGGAGATATTTGAGGCAAACTTTAGAGCTATCTTCTACACAGTGGAATGAAGCCGTTAAGCAGCATACCATATACATAGCAGATGTATTTTCATTTGGTTGAGTAACCACCTTTAAAAAGAGAAACCACCTTTAAAAATTCAAATAAAGCCATGTGTGTGAACTTTAAGGAATGCTCATATACTACCTGTTAGAAGGCTTCTTGGAAGAAATACACTCTTAGTAGCTGCTTCTAAAATATTGGGTGTGGGGGTAGGGAGAATTGATAGTAAACTCAAGATGGACTTTCAAGAAAAGCCCTGGATTGAATAGGTTTCCTTGCTGGTTTATAAAACCCTGCAGCTCTTTGAGGACTCCAGTGGAACTGGTCCTCACTCACCTGGCTCTGAGGGCTCCCAGAGCCAGAGGGGAAAGACATTGAGTCAGTTCAGCAGTTAGTACTTGGAAGCACAAAGCTGTTGTGCATGGCTCACCCTTGGTTTATTATTTTTATACAGTAAGTCCTCGCTTAACAACTGTAAGTGAAATGATATGTAATGAAGTCAATTTTAACATAGGCTAATTGATATAAATGAGTCAGGTTCCAACATTGTAACTAAATGACATTGAGTCGTTATTCGAGGAGCTGCTATAGAGGAACATTCCCACTACTGGCTCCAAAGCAGCTTTGAGAACTAGGCTCAAGTATCTGATTGTGATGAGGCTGCATCACAATGGCCTGTCAAAATGAAAACCCTTTCTTTTTAATTGCCAGGTAGCGTACACAGGAGGCACTACCATTGTTCTAGCCTCAACTGAGATAGTGGTCAAGATGGACACGTTATTTGGGGGGTGGGGGGGGAATGTGGGGGGGTTGCTAAAGTTTAATGGCTAACTTTTAGATTGGTTCAAAATAGTCCTACATCGAAACAACCAAGTTAAAACAGCTGCATCAAAATCCCCCTATGTTTTATTTCAGAGAGGAAGGGAGAGGGATAGATAGAAACATCATTGATGAGAGAATCATCGATCTGCTGCCTCTTGCATACCCCAACTGGGGATTGAGCCCACAACCCAGGCATGTGCCCTGACCAGGGATGGAATGGGAACCTTCTGGTTCATGAATCAGCTCTAAACCACTGAGCCACACCTGCTGGGCTCCGCTTGTTTTAAATGTGTCAATGCAAAGTCTATCTGTATTTTTCCCTCTGTTTAGGTCTTAGATCTGGATCAGTGCTGTTTGGAGAAAGAGGGTAACTACTGGGCTGAGGCTGCTGCTGCTGTGTGTTAATGGAAGATTCAGAAATCCAGGGGATGGGATGGGATGAGGGTAGGGAGTGTAAACACTTGAATAGGGAGCAGGATTTGGTTCAGTCCAGTTCTACTTCAGACATGTTGGCTCTTGAAAGAGCTCACTTTAATTCTACCCATAATCACTCCCACCAAACACCATTCTTTAATCTGCCCAAAAGTCTTCATGGTCATAGACCACAATCCCATTTCTCTCCATGATTATTTTATTGCTGCAAATGAGTTTCAGGAATGTGACTCCTTAACATTGCCCTTAACTTGTGATTTGAGTAATTTTATAGCTATTTCTGAGTTCAGGTGGTATATTTGACTTAAGAAAGTAGCTGTTAAATTTAGTCATCAGCTAAATGACGATACAAGGTTATGGCCAATTGCTGAAGTAATAATAGCTAGGTGCATAGAGGAGGCATTATTACAGTCTATAATTACATTCATGCAAGGATCTGCCATCTTAATTTAGCGGACTGGTCACGTTAGGAAGTGAAATTTCAGAGATGCTAACCCTGTGACTGAGATCAGAGAGTTTTTACAGGAAATCTACATCTTCCTTAGGCAGTGTGTCTGTCACTGACCAGGAGAGAATAGCACTAAAATGCTGAAGTTACAAAAAATTGGCTGTTCATTCAAAATATGTTTGAGACAGATTTATTAGGGATACGACAATAAGTAATACACAACCCTTGCCCTCAACATGCTTACTAGTTAAGCTCAAATCCAGTGGTTTCTTAAAAGGATTGTATTTCTGTATAGTGCTTTTAATGCTTTTATGCAAACTTTTTTACCTGTGTGATCTCATTTAGTTTTTCCAACAAGGGGGATTAATATGGTGCTTTTCCTATTTCATGAATTAATGAATTGAGGCCCAAGGAGCGCAAGGCAATTGGCCAACCTGCATACTTCAGTTAAATTAAGTATGCCTTGATTCTAAGCAATTTTGTTTGTTTGTTTACATGAAGGAAAAGTCTTTACAGCTAGTTAGCTATAAGTCTAAAACTGGAACCCAGGTCTCTGGGCCTTAGAGAGCTGTTTCCTGTCTCTCACAGCCCATTCGGCCTGCCTGTAATAGAGCCCAATTTTAGGCGACTTCTAATACCCCACCATGGTTCCCCAGTCACTAGCCTATTACCCTCATTTATTTTCTCTATTGCACTTGTGCAATTTGTGAAGTTGCTTTGCTTATTTATTGTTGCTTTCCTCTGCTACATTATAAGAGCCAGGACGGCAAAAATGTCTGCCTTCATCTCTGTGTCCCAGTGCACAGAGTAGGCACTCAGTAAATATTTGTTGAAAAAATAAATTGAAACAGAAAATTATTTTTGGCTGTCACTGTAGCTACAGTTTGCATCACTGAACTTTGGATCCCAACTGGGTGTGTTTGCAATCTCCTTAGGATTTTGTTCTCATTCCGCCTGAAGATTGGAAGCTGATAACCATAAAGTCCTGGGGGCGGGAGCCAAGATGAATTTTTGACCCCATCAATCTCTCTCTACTTTTAGCACACAAGTTGTAGAAAGATTTAAAGTGTGACTATTTTGGGAAGAAATCAAGGAAAGTCTGGGACCAGAAAACAATGTTTTGGTGAAAATTGCATCCAACTATCCATAGTTCAATCTAGTTGACAGATATTTATCTATTGTACCTCTTTTAATGTTACCATGGTATGACATAGAAAATCTCTGCTTTATGAAGACTTTTGATAGTTTGTGGTTCATGTTATGGATTTGAAACTTCTTAGTGTACTTTTCTACTGGAAGCCTTCTAAGACTTCCAGTAGAAAAGACTGACTGGGAAGAATGAAGTGAGCAACTTTCTCCTCCGTGGTTACGCATTGTAGTTCTTGCTCAATGGAGTCTTTGGGAAAGGTTTTAGAGATCGTTGTAGTTCTCTTAATGACCTGCACAGAGTAGATTCTTAATATATTTTATTACTACATTGTCTATACATTTTACTGGATATTTAAAGGAGTGTGTCCTCCTCAAGCCCTCCAGATAGAAACAGAACAAGGCCTAGCACCCAGTTTTCCTTTCTCCCAGCTTCATTCCTCCACAGTCGCATGCTTCTACCTCCATCATTCCTAAGAAGGACTTGGAAAAGCAAAGTAAGATCTTGTGATGGTCCAGGGACATTTCATTCAGTATTCTGGGCATGTATTTGAGACCATATTTAGAAAAACGAATGCTTTCAGCCCCAACCCCAGAAATTCTAACTTAATTTTAAAAGTCTCCCAGGTGAATCTAAACCGGCGGTTCCCAAACTTTCAAGTGTATCTGAATCATTTGGATGTCTTGTTAAACCCAGATTGCTGGGCTCACCCCAGGGTTTCTGGTGCAGTAGATCTTGGGTGTGGCCTAAGAATTTGCATGTCTTATAAAGTTCCAGGTGATGCTGATATTGATATGCTGAGAACCACTGTACTAAACAAAGTGACCAGAGCAGATATTTGGGAACTCCCGGCCTTGCGTCTTTGCAGGCGAAGGACCAAGCCTTCTTGCCTAGCATAGAGTAAGTAGATCTTTAGTGTTTGATAAACTGATAAATTGATAACAACAAACAGGAAAGCTCAGTAATCAAACAGTTGCCTAATTTGCCATCCTTGAAGGTTGTGGGTTGAGGGGGAAGAAGTACTGCAAGGGGATCACAAATGTTCTCCCACTAAAGAAGTTGTCAGTGAATACCAACTTGACATAGTAGGGCTGATTTCATCTCACTTAGCAGCTGCTACTGTCCTAAAAGATGAGGAGAGCCCAGGAGGCCACCATCGATTTCCAGAACTCTGAAGGAAGATGGAGTAGATGTGGTCAGTGTGGCTTGAGGACAGAGCAAGGGCAGTGGAAGTAATGCAAGAAAGATCTTTTGAACTTAGAGCCGCCCAACAGTGAACTGGGCTCTTGGGGAAATGATGGGTTCCCCATTACTGGAGGTGTGCAAGCAGAGACCAAATGCCTACTTGGCAGGATGTTTTAGTCTGCCAGCTCTGGGATTCTGTGGTTTGGGGCCATCCTGTTCCAGTTGTCACTAAGTCTGAAGTCCACCTGGAACCCCAGCCACATTCTCTGGGCCCTCTTGTAACCCAGGACACAACAGTTCCCGGCCCATGGAAGTGGGAGGAAAGGCTAAGGAACATCGTGAGAGTCTGTGTCTTCCCATAAGGACCCCAATACTGGGAAATTTCCTCAAGCTTCTGCTTTTGCCTCCCGGTGCCCTCCCCAGTGTCTGGGATGGGCACTCCACAAAGCTGCGGTGGCTGTGCTGCTGGCGGCCATGCTACTGGTGGTCAGGAGGCTCCTGGGTGTATTGGAGGAGAGAAGCAGTGCATTCGGGAGAGGAAAATAGCACTAGCAAAAGCATGGCAGTGAGGGTGAGTGAGGGGTGGGGTCCCTCTGTGGAGGGGATGGGGGTCCATGTACCAAACAGTGGGAGGTAGGAGTGTACAAAGATAAGGCGAGGAAATGCACTCAACAACAGGTAGAGGAGTGTGGGTTTATCGTGTCTGTCTAGCTGGGTCCACAATAGAATGCTGGGTAACTGTGAGGCTGGAAGAGCCCATTTGACAAAGGTTTCTCTGATTTCGGAGGCTGCTCCACTTCCCCTCTCTCTCCCCCTGCCATAAGCTGTACCGTGAGTTCTATTCTGAACCCTTAATGTTTTTTCCATCTCACTGAGGACAGTTTGCAAACCCTCACTGGCTTGAGCTGAGTGGGGCTGGGCCCAGGGCTGGCTCGCCCGAGCTGGAGAAAGGAGGTGGCTCCAAGCAATAAGCAACCCACAGAATTGTGTCTGTTATTTAAGAAAAGTTTCTGGGTTTTCGGCTAATTGCAAAAATACATAATGGATGCTTTTCGCATCTGCTAGTTATTCTGGAACAGGCCTGCATCCAAGAGCAAACTTTAAACAAACAATACGATTATAATGCTTAACTATTTCAATGTGTAAGAAAAAAGAAAGCCAAGGCCCCAAAAGTTACCTTAACACACATGCACTCAGACAAGCAATCACACCAACAGATACATATGCATACAAACATATAGATGTACATTTTGGCTCACAATGCATGCTTGCATACTATCACCTAGTACATACCTGTACACACAACTCACATGTCCAGTTACTGGCTCCACTGTACATGCTCTCAGACACACACCAATGTACATACATACACTCATGCGTGTATCCACTTACACAATTGGGTAACACAACCACATAACCCCAGGCACATGCACTCCACAGATCATTTTTACTACAACAGATGGTCCCTCCTGGGTGGGAGAGTGGTCCTCCCAGTCCTGAGGTAAATGAAGTACCAAATCAGCTGGGTATTGTCTGTCTCGGTGGTATTAAGTGTAGTTACTCAGTCCGGCCACCAAGGGGCGCCCAGGATCCATCCTGCATTCACCTTCCGCTGCTTCTGCCAGCGGCTGGATTGTTTCTGCACACACCAGCGTGCACCTTCCTCTGCGGAACTGTGAGGCTCTTTGCTCTCAGCCCCAGCCATCTAGGATCCACTGCATCCATTCTCACCCTTTCTCTCTCCCAAACCACCGAAACAACCACAGCTCCCCAGCCTTCCTCCCTCCTAGCTGAATGCATACATCAGAATCCCTGCTCAGTCCCAAGACCGCTCCTTCAAGAACTGGATCTGTCAGGTCTTTATCATAATGTGGCCTCTACAGAAAGCTTCTCTTTCAGGAGCAGCTGCCAGCATCCCACCTATTTTTCAGTCTATTTCAGCACTTCCCAAAGATGGACTGCAAAAGTGAACAATGTTAAAAGTATTGATTGAACACCCGGCCAGTGTGGCTCAGTGGTTGAGCGTTGACCTATGAACCAGCCAGTCAGGACATATGCCCGGGTTGTGGGCACCATCCCCGTGTGGGGCGTGGAGGAGGCAGCCGATCATTGGTTCTCTCTTATCATTGATGTTTCTCTTTCTCCCTCTCCCTCCTTCTCTGAAATCAATAAAAAATATATTTTAAAAAAGTATTGAATGAATGAGTTAATGCCCAGCTGAGCACTTTTCTCTGCCTTCCCCCCCAACCCCAGCTGGAGAAGCCTCTCACCCCTCAGCATCCAGCTTTTCCGTGTGTGATTCTGTGAAACAAATTCTGGCTTCAAAACACAAGCGAGGGCAGAAAGACCCCAGGCGGCACCAGTCAGTCACTTTCAGCATCCCTGACTGGGAGCTACCCTAGGAACACAGAACTCACCCCTCCCTGAGCAGTCCTCTTCCCTGGGTGGCTTGGACTTCTAGAAAGTTCCTATCCTTCTCCATAAACATTTTCAGAGGTCCTTCATAACAGGGGCGGTGGCAGGCTCAACAAGTGAACATCCCGGCCAGGGCATTTAACCAGTTCAGCACGGGACAGTACAGCCAGTACAAAGTGCAGGGGAGGGTGTGGTGAACTTGCCAGAGGAGTGAGGCGGGGAGTCAGGGAAGCATTTACAGAGGGAGGGAGAGCTGAACAGGGAATGAATAAGGACAGTAATTACAGTTCTGTTTTTTGGATGTTTATTGTGTTCGTGACTGCTAATCCTCCTAGAGGAAAAATTCTAAGCCAGGTCTGCCCGTCTGCATTCTGGGAGCTTAACCACTAGGCCAAAACACCTCTTATGACATAAACAAAGTAAGAATTTGGGGGCAGATGGGGGGAGGGAGAGGGAGACATGCCAGGTGTATTAGTTTCCTATTGTATAACAAGTCATCGCAAACTTTGCAACTTTAAACAACATCCACATGTTAGTTACCTCACAGTTGTGTAGGTCAGAAGTCTGGGTTCTCTGCTCACAGCTCACAAAGTGAAATCAAGATATCAGCTGGGCCTGGCTCTCATCTGGAGGCTTAGGAAAGAATCCACTTCCAACCGCATCCGCACTGTTGGCAGAATTCGGGATTGCAGGACTGATGGTCACGCTGCCATGGTCCTGCTGCTGGGGTGGGAGGGCCTGATCTGCATCGGAGGAGAGGTGCCGTGAATTCCAGGCCTCTAGTACCAGAGGGGCACTCTCACCATTACAGGCTGAGCTCAGGCCCTTCTCCCGTGGCCCCTCCATTTCCCAGACAACAAAGACAGATAGAATCTTCCTCATTCTTGGAATCTCTGACTTCCTTTCTGTCACCAGCTGGACAATCAAGTCTTCTGTGCTTTGCTTATAGGTGTACCCAGAAAGTTAGAAATGAATATATTGTGTTTTTCATGTGATGGTGTTAGTATCATTCACTGCAGAGCTGGTAGGTACTAGATTGCATTTCCTTTCTTATACCCCTTTTTCTTTTCCTCAGTTCCTAACTGCCTTCATCTTTCCCTCGTGTTTACATCCAGTCTTTCTTTCATCCAGTCTCCCTCTCTCCCCAGGGATATCCTGCCATGGCCCTCTGTTCTACTCCAGTCTGGTCTGCTGGTGTCCAGCCTGCTGGACATCTGTCATCCTCACTTCCCTTCACAGCTTTCTGCCTGGGGTCCTTGCTTTTCTGAAATTAATGTTTTTCTCTTTCATCATTTGTTTCCATGTTTGTCTAGACTCTAGACGAGTCTCAACTGGGCTGACTGGGCACTTCAAGTCTCTGCCACATATCTGTTCCATGCCAATAGGCTACCTCAGGAATGTCCTCATGGAGATGACAGAAACACAAGAAAGAGCGAGGCCTCTCAAGTTATAGACTTAGAAGCACCGTACTTGCACTTCTGCTTCATTCTATTACCCAAAGCCAGGCACATGGTCAAGTCCAGAGACAGAGGCAGAGGACACTTCAAAGTTAAATGCCCAAGGGGGTGGATGCAGAGAGTGTAAAAGATCATTCAACCCATCAGCAAGACCTATCAATTCTACCTTAGAAATACTTTCCACACCTGTCCAATACTCATTCTATCTTATTGCTACCACTTCAGTTCACCATGATCTCTCTTACCTATCACCACCTGACTGCTCTGTCCAAATCTTTCTTGTCCATTCCTTCTCAGACCATTCTCAATGCAGCAACGAGAATAAACTTAAAAAGAAAACCTGCTCTGACCACTCATTTAATTAAGTCTGCCAAATGGTTTCCTATTGTTCTCAGGATAAAGGTGAAAATCCTAAGGCCTGAATTGTTTTCAATTTTCAATTGAGGGGTTATTTTAAAGCAAATAGGTGAACCTGGTGAAAGGGAGAAAGAGAGTGAAGAGGGAGTGTGGGAAAGAGGCTTTGTAATGACTTCCATGTGAGGACAGCCTGGGACCCCTTTCTCCAACCTCATCTCCTTCCATCCTTTCTTTCACTTTATGGTTGGAACACATCATAATTCGCCAACTTGTACACTATTTCAAGCCTCTGGGGTCTTACTTGGACTGCTCTGTGTCCAAGTAGAGTTCTTTATCCCTCCTTTTGGTATAGATTCAAAACCCTCTGCCTTTCTCCTTTCCTTCTTCTAGGGAAAAAGAAGAGAAGAGAAGAGCACAGATTGGTTTGGCTCAGTGGATAGAGCATTGGCCTGCGGACGGAAGGGTCTGAGGTTCGATTCCAGAGAGAGGGAGGAGGGAGAGGAAGCTTTTAGATCTTTTCTTTATCCCTGTGTTAAAAAATGTCAGGATATTGTACTTGAGAGTGGGTCATTTTTTTCATCCATTTTTAGGCACATACTGAACTCTTTTAATTAAAAGACTTTATGAATTTTGTTAATGGGAAATGTTCTTATGTAACATTTAAGTAAGTCTCCATTTTAAGCTGCTTTTGCTGGAATTTCCAGTTGTTGGATTTTGAACTTCCTTTATGTCTCTCATCTTTCCTTATCTTTTTATTTCACTCTGAGAAATTTTCTTAACTTGAAAACATTCTATTATCTATCAATTTTTAATACATATTTATTTGTATATTTAAATATTTAAGAGCTCTTGCTTGTTGTCTGGTTCTTTCTTTTTTTTTTTTTTAATATATTTTATTGATTTTTTACAGAGAGGAAGGGAGAGAGATAGAGAGTTAGAAACATCGATGAGAGAGGAACATCGATCAGCTGCCTCCTGCACATCTCCCACTGGGGATGTGCCCGCAACCCAGGTACATGCCCTTGACCGGAATCGAACCTGGGACCTTTCAGTCCGCAGGCAGATGCTCAATCCACTGAGCCAAACCGGTTTCGGCTGGTTCTTTCTTTTTTCTTCATACCATCCAGGTTTTTTTTTTTTTAATCTCAGTGAGGTTATTAATAGAATGTAAACAATTTTTTAGTTCTTTTCTGTTTATTGGTTGTTTTTTAGATATGTTTTTATTGATTTCAGAGAGGAAGGGAGAGGTAGAGAGACATAGAAACATCAATGAGAGAGAATTACTGATCGGCTGCCTCCTGCATGTCCCCTACTGGAGATCGACCTCACAACCCGGGCATGGGCCCTGACCAGAAATCGAACCGTGACCTCCTGGATCATAGGTTGACGCTCAACTACTGACCCATGCCGGCCGGGCTGTTTTTTTATTTTTATTTTTTTTCCATTATTTCCATTTCCTTTGAGGTCATTTTATTTGTCTTACTCTCATTTGAGGCTTTCCTCAAATGTTTGGTGATTTTTGTCCACTTGCATCCAAGAATGAAGAACTGAAAAGCTTGCTGATTAATTGCCTCCTGCATGGGCTGAGGAAACTGCAACTGAGATACGTGCCCCTGACAGGTATGAGTCCTTGACCGGAATTGAATATGTGACCCATTGGTCCTCAGGCTGATGCTCTAACCCCTGAGCAAAACAGGCCAGGGCTTCTGGGCCTTTTAAAGTGGCCAGTGAGCTCAGTGGTTGGAGCGTTGGTCCCCACACTCAAGGGTGGTGTGTTCCTGGTCAAGGGCACACACCTGGGTTGCAGGTTCGATTTCCGGCCCCAAACAGGTCAGGATGCATGCAGGAAGCAACCAAATGATGTGTCTCTCTCACAATGATCTCTCTCTCTCTCTCTCTCTCTCTCTCTCTCTCTCTCTCTCTCTCTCTCTCTCTCTCTTTCTCCTCCTCCTCTTTTTTCTACTCCTCCCCTCCTTCCTTCCCTCCCACTCTTTCTAAAAATCGAGGAGTAACATACATACATAAATAAATAAATAAATAAAATGCTTAGTGCTTAAACACGCCCTGAAAAACCAGTGACCATGCTGTAGGACACACGGAGGTATCCTGGTCAAGAGCCCTAGCTGAGCCCCCATGGGACATCCAGGGACATCCAGCATCAACTGCCACCAGTGTGTGAGTGAGCCATCCAGGACACCCTGCCCAGTCAAGCCTTTAGATGACTCCTGCCAGACTACAACCATGCAGGAGACCTTGAGTGAGCATCATCTAGTTGAGCCCAGTCAAACTACAGAATGGTGAGAGATAGGAACAGATAGGAACAAATTGTTTTGTGATGCAGAATTTTGGGGGTGATTTGCTACATAGCAATAGATAATTGGAAGAGTTGGCTTTCTTCCGCTAGCATGTTGCCTCAAGTTACAAGGTGGCTGCCTCAGCTCCAGGCATCATTGTAAGCAACCACATCTAAAAGCAGAGTGAGGAAGTGAGTATGAAGCAAAGGCTTTCTCCTTAAGCGACTTGGAAGGGGAAGAAATCTTACCCAGAAGTCCCCCAGGAGAATCCCCCATGTATTTCATTGACCAGAACTGGGTCAGGTAACCTCTCCTGACCACTAGAAAGGCTGGGTGCCCTCTCTTTGGTGAGAGGTAAGCCAAAGAAAAGGAGGCTGGGGATGACTGTTGGGTGGACAACCCACAATATCTGCTATACTTGTGATGTGGTGGCTGTTCTAGGAGAAAGGAGAATCAGGTGGGAAAATGACCCCATACTAAGGAAGGAGCCTTCACTGCTCCTCCCAGAAGCGAAGGTGCCTCAGTGGGAACAACTTTGTTGAAAGCTCCCTCTTTCAATAGGAAGCATAATGGCTGGAGTCTTGCACGGGGAGGCAGAACCTGACACTACTGCTTGCTAGTGATGCAATATTGGCTGGTCAGTTCCCCATTCTGTGCCTCAGTTTCATAATCTGTACAATGAAAGGATTCCTTCCAGCTCCTTCAGGCGAGGAGAAGCCAGGGAAGAAAGGAGGTGCTGGATGCTTAGTGTGCATAGAGGCTGTGCAGTGCCCAAGTCAAGCTCAACAGAGCCCGCCTCTAGCCACAGATGTTGGGATTTGCCAAACAAACCCTAATCACTTAATGAGAAATGAAAATAGTGTCTGGTTCCTCCACTTAATTGCCTCTTTGAAAGCAACATATAGTAATCACCATAATCGCCTCATAAAAACCAGAGAATTTGATGACTGACACGCCTCATTTCTGGGAGGAATTAGAGGCAAAATTAAAGCGAGGAATTCTTGGCCTTCCTTGGCCTTGGCTCCCTGGAATCCAGGACTTTGCCCACAGAGAGCCTGCCACCCTGGACAGCCTCCTGGCCCCAGCCAAACAATGCTTCGCTGCCAATGTTTCCTAGCAGGCCTGCTGCCTGGGCCTCTTCTATCTGTAGTACTGCCTACGGAGGTAGACCAGATGGGTCAGGAAGGCCTGCTGTCCCTGAGGGTTGGATGGAGGACCTGCAGGAGAACACAAGAGCCTTGTGAGTTCACTTGCAACACTGAGCTAAAAGTACAGACGAAGACCACAGCTCATAGTTTCTCCATCTAGTCTTTTTTTTGTTGTTAATCCTCACCTGAGGATATTTTTCCATTGATTTTTAGAGAGAGTGGAAGGGAGGGGGAGAGACAGAGAGAGAAACAGCAATGTGAGAGAGATACACCCTACATACACCTGCACCCTGACCAGGACCGGGGATACAGCCTGAAACTGAGGTAGCTTGACTGGAATTGAACCTGGGACCCTTCAGTCTGCGGGCTGACGCTCTATCCACTGAGCCAAACCGGCTGGTGCTGAAGTCATCTAGTCTTGACCTACAAGAGGTGTTCTGACCTCTGGAACATTTACTAAGATACCCTGACAACAAAAAGGTTCACTCAGCTCAGCAGACAGCTGTTCCCTTTGACTTCCTCACAAGCACTCAGAATCACTGAGTGTCAAGGTGAGAAGTGTCCTCTGGGTTTGCCTCTCCAGCTCTCACCTTGATAGCGAGTCTTGTCTCTTTCCTCTCATTCTTCTTTACTCATTCATTCAAAAATATTTCATTAACCAATAATGTGTGTCAGAAAGATCAATTCTTACCACAGTGGCGAGACTGGTTCTTTTCAAACCTAAATCAGATCAAGGTACTCCCTGTCACTCTCCAGTGGCCTCCCAAATCAAAGGGAGCGCCAGGTTCCTCCACTATCCTGACGGCTCTGTGCCCTGCCCTTTGCTCACTCTGCCCCAGCCACACTGGCCTCCCTGCTATTCCCACAAAATGCCAGGAACCCTCCTGCCTCAGCTCTTCTGTACTTGCTGTTCCCTCTGCCTGGAATGCCCTTCCCCATGTAGCCAAATGGTTCCCTTCCTTCCTTCTTAGCCCTACCTGACCTCTATATAAAATTGTGCCCCAACCCTCTCAATTATACTCCTCTATTTGTTTGTTTGTCATACTTATTACTTTCAAAGACTATAACATTTTCTTATTGCCTGTCTTTCTACACTAGGAGGTAAGCTCCAAAGGGCAGGAATTTCTGTCATACTTAGTCTCTTTGTATCCCTAATACCTCCTACTGGCTGTCACATAGTGGGAACTCAGTATTTGTTGAGTGAATAAATAAATGAGGACAGAACAGTGAAGAAGATAAAGCCCCTACCCTCATGGAACTCATGGTGGAGGCAGACACTGGGCAGACAGTCACCCCCAGGACTGAGAACAGCACTGTGATAAACACAGGAGGGAAAGTACAGGTACAGCGAGGACGCTCTGACTGTGGAGCCTGGGAGAGCTGTTGGAGAGGATGGCACATGTGGGGTGATGAGGGTTTGGGGCCATGAAGCTCGGGGAGGAAAAGGTGCTGGAGAAGCTCAGGTTGCCACCCCTAGATCCTCTACAGGCAAGGGACCCCATGACAAGAAGGCTGCCCTCTGCCCACTGGGTTCAAGTTCCGGCTCTACTATTCACCCTGGGGCAAGCTGCCTCAGTGCTGCAGTACCTGTTTCCTCCTCTAGGAGGTGGAGAAGGGACAGGTAGCTCTTATGCTACTGGGAGAAACAGCTGAAATGTTAACATGTCAGAGCTGGACCCTGAGGGACTCAGTAAGTGCTAGTTAAGGTCCTGCTCCGTTACTTTCGTCAAACCTCTTAACATCCAGTCTCTTTTCATCTGGCCCCACATGAGCCTTGGGGAATGGTGTGAGTAAGGGGGGTGGGGGGGCGCCTAATCAACCTGATTGTAAAACCCAGGGGATGAGGAACCTCCCTGTCTCTATCTCTGCCTCTTTGTCCTTTCTCTTCCCAGACCGGCTTTCTCTGCTCCTCTGATCAGGTTGGGGAAGATATGAGTGCTCACAGTGCCTGACAGGTCCTGAAAAAAATTCCTCAGTTCCCAAGGGAAGGGGATTGGCCCAACTGAAGCAGGTGGAAGAGGAGTGGGGTCATATAGTGTTAACATGGCTGCCAGTAGCTCTTCTGAGGGTTATTCCCTATAGTCATGGGGGTTGGGGGCTGTTCTGAGAGAAGAGAAATTGTCATGAGCAAGCAGGTACCCCAAAGATGCCTCTTACACATCTATAATGTCTCGTGGCTAAATGCTCTTGAATTCCAGTTTCAGACTATTCTACTCAGGCAAGTCCTACTCCTCTTGGGGCTGCAGTCTATTTGTACACAGAGGAAGGTGGGACTAAATGTTCTGTTGGGACTTTGGGGCAGTTACCTGCCCTCTTGGAGCCTCAGGTTTACTAGTCATTTTAAAATGGGAGTAATGTGATCCACCTCATAGAGTTACTGTAAGACCGTGGGAATGAAAATACCTAACATGGCTTGGATACAGAGATGCTCAAGAAATGCTAGTGACTTTAGTAGATTTAAATTGGGGGTGGCGCCCTAGCCGGTTTGGCTCAGTGGATAGAGCGTCGGCCTGCGGACTCAAGGGTCCCAGGTTCGATTCTGGTCAAGGGCATGTACCTTGGTTGCGGGCACATTCCCAGTGCGGGGTGTGCGGCAGCTGATCGGTGTTTCTCTCTCATCGATGTTTCCGGCTCTCTGTCCCTCTCCCTTCCTCTCTGTGAAAAATCAATAAAATATATTTAAAAAAAATAAATTGGGGTGGCTTCCCAGCTCACAACGATTTCCCTGAGTCATGGCTGGGATACCCCCATGTGTTGGGAAGAATTGTTCCTCCTCTAATTGGGAACTGCCATCTTCCGACAGTGACTTGTCCAGGGTGAGCATGGATCCCTCAAAGTGCTTCTCTGAAGCTTTTTTCTAACTGCACCTCTTTTGTCTCCCTCTGCAGAACTGTAAGGATGGGAGCATGAAGCTGCCAACAGCCAGGCTCCCAACCTTGCGGAGAAAGTGGTCTGTGAAAGTGACTCTGATATGAAGAGGATATATGAGTACTTGGTTCCAGATATCGCTAAATCCAATTTCATCCTAGCCATGATTTACGAGCCAACATCCCCGCTCACTTTTCTTAAGTTAGTTTGCATTGGTATTCTGTCACTTGCAACCAATGACTCCTGATAATACATCCTCCCTTCTCTCACTAAGCCTCTGCCTGCCTCCTTCATCTCTGATGCTTCATTACCATAGTCATCAATTTATTCATTCTATCAATTAGTTAGTCAGCACCCATTGGACAGCTAGTCTGTTCCTGGTCCTGGGATTCTTGCTCAAGAAAGACTTCACTTTTCCATGTCTCAAGACTCACAGAGTTAGGTAGGGGAGGGAACTAAGCATTCAGTACTGAGGTAAATGGCTGTGACTAAGAGAAGTACCAGAGCTGTGGGAAGTCAGAGAAGACGTATCCCTGTTTGGAAGGCTTCCTGGAGGAGGTGGCCTGAGGTGAGTTTTTCAGATGGGAGTGGGTGTGGAGAGTGGACAAAGGATATTTCAGGCAGAAGAACCTACCTCTGTAAGGGACCAAAAGAGAATGAGAGAAAGCAGCAGCCTGGAGCCAGAGGAGAGGAGACACAAGAGCTGAACTTTTTTTTGTATTTTCCACCCATGTAACTTCTGGGGGGAAAAAAGCACTCATTTTTTAAGCTTGGAAAGTCCACAGGGTGGAGTTTTGAACAGGGATGAAAAGAAGTGACTGTTGACCACAGTAAAGTGCTGGAGCGGATGATTCTTCCCCAGTAGGTTGCCCCATGGTCCTCAGTCCCACCAGAGAAGCCGTGCTCACAGCCGCATCCAGCAGCTGGCCCTGCGTCTGTTGGGCCCATCTAAAAATAGGAAGGCTGCGAGTCTAACACCAAGCAGACAGCGGAGAAACAGCCCAGCAGCCTGAGAAGAGCATAAATATCCCCCCTCGTAGGAAACATACTCATTACATTCTGAGCAAAGGCTGTTCACAATGCACCCTGGAGAAAATATGCAGTTATTGCCCCCAAACATGCCAAAGCCCTACTAATGACTGCATGCCTGCTCTGAAGGCTTAAACCATTCCAGATGCTGCTGCTTGCCTCCGGGAGCGCTCTCCCTTCTTCCCGCCCGAGGAGTTCTGGACTCTTCGACCTGCCCAAGTCTCCCTCTTAACCCTTCCCCTGTCATCCTCACTCCGAGACTCATCCAAGGTGACAGGACATTGAACATTTGTGGGAGGCGACTGTTCCTGAAGGATGAGAACATCCTTTCCTGGTTTTCTAAGGGAGAAAGTGAAGCTGGAATTGGTCAAGATGATTGCCCAGGTCACCCAGCCAGATGACCTTTCCCAGAGCATATTCCCTGGTCCCTGCTTGGGGAACTTCTCAGATGGGGACCCATGCTTCCTACTATGGAAATACATGGTCATTTCTAAACACCCCTCTACTTCTTTGGGGACTCCTGTGCCTGGATCCACAAGCGATGAGTCCCAGGCCTGGCCCTCAAGGAGCTGGGAGCCGGGTGAGGAGGCAGACACCTATGAGCGGTTTATACAAAGCAAAGAGGTGAGTGCTCTGAAGAAGCTGCCCTGTTCAGTCACTTCAGTCTGGGCTGCCAGACTCCTCTCTCCTCTCTTTGCAGCAGACATTGCTGAGGGTCCTTTTCCTCCTTCCTAAGGGGACCCATTTTTCCCAGTATCCACTCTCTTCCACACGGCAATCTGTGTGATGGGAAAGTGACCCATCCCAGTTCCTGGAGTAAGTAGGTTCTGATTAGTCCTGGTCAAACTGGTAATACTTTCCTCCTTGCCAGTGATTGGCTTAGGCACAACAAAGTGACCCAATTCTGGCCAATGAGAGCTGAGGCAACATTGGGGAAGGGGAGCTTTCCTAAGAAATGTAGGCATAGAAAGAGACACCTGTCTCCTGACTACTTTGGAACTCAGGCGTTGTAGTTCTGGGTGCTGAAGTATCTTGTCACTAGCACGAAGATAAAGCCAACCCCTGAGGGACAGCACAGTCAGGAGGAGAAAAACTGCAAAAGGGAGCCAGAGCCCCAACCACATCCTGCCTATGACCTACTTGTCAAGGAGAAAATATATTTCCCTACATCCTAACTCATTTTGAGTCAAGGTTTTCTGTTACTCAAATGGTAAGATCCTTCTGGTCCATCACAGCCACCTTGAAAACGCAGCGGTTACTATACAACAGGGCTCTTATCACATCCCTTCCTGACTCCATCCACCAATAACCAGTTTTAGCAGTTAGGATAAAGGCCTTGTTCAATGTCTCCTGTCCCTCAAGAACACCTACACCCTCCTAGACAAATGTCAGCCCCAGAGAACAGGATCCTGGGTCTTCATCACTGGTCCCTGGTGCTGAGCAGAGAGTAACTGCCACGAAGCAGGTACGTAGAAATACTGTGGAATAAATGCAAAGAACAAGGAGCTACGGGGCAAAGCCCTCCACTCCACTCGGGCTTTGCACTAATTTGCTTGGGGACATTTGGCGAGTCACTCCCCTTTCTGGACCTTAATATCCAAAACTGTAAGAAGGCATATTGGACTAGAGCAGTAGCTGAAGAATGGGATTGAAAATATCTCTCAGCTACTCTGGACAGTATTTGCACTTTTGGTTAATCCACTAATGGCTTAAAAACAAAATCCACTGCGAAGTTTTGAAATGTGGGCACTTAACAATCACAGCAGCAGCAACCACCATTCAAAATACATTAATACTTGTGTGTGTGTGAGACACATTGTGCATCCTTTTTACAGACAGCCCTGGGTGCCACGTGGTTTCCAGATGTCTGGCTTTCTCTAAGGGGCCCGTCGGTTGGGATTCACTGACCTAGATCATCTCAGGTTTCTTCAGGCTCAAGGAGCTGATGTATCTAATAATGGCCACAGGAGTTGTACAACTTGCTCAAGATCACATGACAAATGAGTGTGGGTTCCAGTGCACTCTCCTCAGCTGGGGCTCCCTTGGCTCAGCCAGCCTGGCTAACAGCGCCTCTCCCCCACAGCCTCCCTGGAATAAGAAGCAGGGAGGCCCAAGAGCCCTGAGATTGCCTGGAGTGCAGAGGTAGATGGCAGAATGCAGTACGCTGACAGCCCCAAATGACACGAACATACTTCAGATGCAGTTATGTGGTTTAGGAGCGGCTGGAATTACACCCTCAGGGCTGAGCCACCATTGTCTGAGTCTGGGCCCTGCTAAGGCAAGGACCGAACGGTGGGGGTCTCCGCTCTGGGCTGCAGAGCTGAGCAGAGAGGCAGCAAGGGCAGGAGGCAGATTCCTAGCTGGAAATCGGGCACAGGCTCCTTTTGTCTTTCCAGACACATCTGGGCATTTGTTAGCTTGTTCGTTCATTCATTAATTTATTCATCTATTCATTCAGCAAGGTAGTCAGTCACTCAAGAGATGCTCAGAAGTGTGCAGCTCTGCAGCCTGGCATAGGACCCAAGGATGAACTAACTGGACACAGAGGGAGGCAAGCCAGAGCATGTGCTGAAATGAAATCTCTCGGTACCGTCCGGCCAGAGGGGCCAGCGGGCCTTTTGCCTGGGGAAGGAGAAAGAAAGGAGAAATTGAAAAGGTTTTCTAAAGAATGAAGTGGTTATTTTCTGTGAGCAGTTCTCAAAGGAAGCGGGAGCACACCAGCAGGTCAGGGGCGACTGGAGCTCCTGGCAGAGGGGCAGTGGGAGAAGGGTGAATACCTTCTCTGCATCTCAACAGGGAAACCCTCAGGGTTATTTTTGTTCACTTGTTTGACAATGTGGAGGTGCAATCTTTCAGAGGGACAGATGGACTTCTTGTTACTGCAGATCTTAGGAGAGCGAGGGGCTGGTAGGAAAAACAGATGAGATTGTATCTGTATGCGAAGCTGGCAAAGTGGGTTGTGCTCATTTGGGTTAGCAAAGGCTCAGAGTTGGGGAGGACCTGGCCTTTGGCTAAAAGTAGCTCCTTATAGACCCTGTGTGTTTCAGGGAAGCGGGGTACATGGAGGTGGTGAGAAATGGGGCAGGAGGGCCTGCAGGTCAGGTTGCGTGGCGCCTGCCAGCTCTTTTAATGACTTGGTCTGACTCCTGAGATAATGGGGAGCCACTGAAGGTGTCTAAGTAGCTGCTGAGTAGCGGAGGAATCAGAGGGGGAGGCCACAAGCCCAGCCAGGTGGTGGCTGCAATTGGCTGTGTGAGTATGGATATTGGTCCGAATAAGGACCGAGACAGGGAACATGAGAAGAGAATGGATTTGAGAGAAATTTCTGAGAACTGACAGGTCTTGGTGACTGGAGGTGGTCAGAGAGAGAGAAAGGAGTAGAGAATGATGATCAGTTCTTAACTTGTGACAAACTCGATGTTTAAGCCCTTCTCTGAGATGGATGGCTGGAGGTTCTCTCTCTGTTCTGTCTCATTAGTCAACAGAGCCAAATATCAACAGTACAACGATTGAAATTTCTTTTGAGAGCCACATTTTTTAAACTTAAACTATATAGGTAGGTACATTGTTATTAACTTAATTAGGGTACTCTTAAGCTGGCCTTTGCTAAAAACGTCCTCAATCTAATTGAGGTACGTTCGCTGAGGTCGACCCCTTCCAACTCTCCCATCCACACTCGTCTTGTATACTTGTTTCGCCCAGGCTGAAAACCGACCTCTGCGCATGGGCCACGAAGTTTCAATCGCACTGTACGTGCGCGCCCGCACGTGGTATTTTGTGGAAGAGCCACACTCAAGGGGCCAAAGAGCCGCATGTGGCTCGAGAGCCGCGGTTTACTGACCACTGGTCTAGTGTGCCCCCAGACCAGAGCTTCGGTTCACACCTCATCACATGCTCAGTCTCCCCGCTGCTCCCTGAGCCTCCAGCCTCTTCCCTGTCTGGCCTATGCGCTGCCACACTGATCTGAACAAGGGAGGTGATCGTCTCATTCCCCTGCTGAAGAGCTTTCCAAGTCTCCCTGTTGTCTCTAGAAAGATCTGAGCTCCTTGGGCTGGTAAATAAAGTCAGCTACAAACTGTTGTGGGGGTAAGAGGGAGAGGTCCTGCAGTAGCCCTCAGGGTGCCTGGGTGGCAGGGGGTGGGGTGGGGGTGTCTCTGAGATTTGTTTCCTGAGCCCCTTCTGCAGCTGTTGGGCTATGGGTAAGTGGACGTTGTGATGGGGGCTTTTAGAAATAAATGACTATGGAGCAGTCTCAAACTAGAGGTGTCTGAGGAATGTTCCAGAAAGCCTTATGGGGTCTGGCAACAGCTTAGGCTGGCCCCTTGGGCCCTTGTTGGGTTAACATAGCTCTTTCTCCCCAGCACTCCGGAGGGGAAATCATAGGGCCTTCCTAGAGGGGCTGCGAATCTCAGGGTAAAGACCTGAACACCTAAGCCCCTTCTTCCGGACAGTGGTTGGGAGGCTCTGGCTCCCACCCTCTGCTCTTTGCCTTGAAGTGCATCTTGGCTGTGCTGCCTCTGTTGAGGTGGGGCTGGGGCAGGGAGCCTTGGGGGCTAATTCTAACAGCTTTGCACACAATGGGAATTTCCACTCCTATCTAGGGAGCCATCAATGCTGTGTGCCCTGACCTGGGCCTTTGGCCTCCAAAGGGCAGTGGGAAGGCCAGCCCCAGGGCCAATCCCTGGCCATTAATCCCTCCTGCCAGTCTGAATATTCACCCAGCATGGTCAGACAAAGGACTGCCCAGCCCAGCCACTGTGTTCCTCCCGCCCCAGGGGCTCCACTCAGACACTGGGCCGCCTGGAATCCAGACCCATGAGAAAGGGGCTGCCTTCACTGGCCATCTTATGCCCGGATGCTCAGCCACATCCCATCCGGCCCAGGGCCTGTGAAAAGAGGGCCCAGCCACGCTGAAAACACGGATTAGCCCTTGGGCTACCCCGACACTGGCCCAATGGAGGGGGCCACGCAGGCACAGAGAACTGATGAAGTCTGGGTTCTCACCCCGTTGGCCCAGCTCCCTGCCCCCACCCTCCCCAGGATTAGCGCAGTCAACTGCACATTCAGTACCATTTATTAAACATATACTATGTCCCAGGCTCTGCGCATGAATCAGAAAATTGAGAGTACAAGAAATTGCCGTTTGCATTGGGAGATAATAAGAGCCATCCCTCTCCCACATTTGGAGCTGTGAGACAGAGGCTGTGGTAGGGAGCTTCAGATGGGACTGGATTCAGACCTAGGGAAGGTGGGAAAGATGGCAGCTCTTGGTCTATTCCTGAGTCTAACTGCCTCATTATGCTACACCTGGTTGAAAAACCCAGGCTCTGCAATGACTTCTCTGGCTCTGCCTCTCTCCTTCCCCTCCTGGCTTAATTCTAGATCTCCTGTTACCAAGTGCCAGTGTGGGCCAGGCCCTTTCTTACAAGGTCTCGTTTAAATCTCATAATAATGCTGAGGGTTTGTTATTGTCCCGCCTGAGGCTCAAATGAGCAACTGGCCCCAGGTCACTCAGCTCTGGGAGCAGGATCCCATTGCTGCAGTTGCGTGCCTGCCTTCTTTGGAGAGCTGTTTGTGTGACAGCACTGCCTTGTGTTTTGTACGGCCTGTGCTCGGGCAATAGAATGCCAGGGGGAGAGGGCATGAGGTGAGACCCATTCATGTATAAACCGGTTGACTCTTCATTGCTGTGGGGTGGGCGATTGTCTTCTACAGCCCCCGCTGCCCCCTGCACCCACCTCTCTCATAGCCGAAACTGTCTGTGTCTCTCTCCACCAGACTGCAAGTCTCTTCATCTCTGTCTTCCCTGAGTGCTGGCAAAGGGCCTGGCACACGTGCTCAGTGAATGATGTGGCTAAGCTGAGGCAGGAGAAGTGAAGGAGGGGTGGACTTGGAATCCATGTGGAATTGACAGGACTTGCAGATTGCTTGGGTGTGGGAGTGATGGGGGAGGGTAAGAGCCCAAAGTGATGTCTGTATTTCTGATCTGGGTGGTGAGGGGAAAGGGGCCCATTTGCGGAATCTGGAATACAGGAAGGGGAGCAGGTTGGGGGTACGCTAGGTTGAGAGTGATGTGCAGTGAACACTTTGGAATATGCTGACCTAGGCATATTTTGCAGCTAAAGTTGTGAGGGCTGGAAGAACTCTACAGTAAATTATTTCTGCAGTCCCAGCTTTAAAATACGATGTTCTCAGAAGTCATGGTGCTGGTGCTCTGAACTCTGGGTCTAATTCCAGCTCTGCTACTAGCTGTGTGAAGTCAGGTAAGTCACTCAGCCTCTCAGAGCCTTAGTTTCCTCATCTGCAAAACAGGAATGACCGCCTATAGCACAAGGTGTTCACACTTCAGTGAGCATTTTGTAAGTTTGCCACTTACAAAATGCTCAGTTATGATGGCTGTTATATTATCCGCTGAGACTGGAATTGAGAGGTGGGCCCTTAAGTCTTATTGTGGATTTTGAAGCCCTGGGCTATGCCTGCTGTACCCAGGGGCATTCCACATCAGGGCCAAAACTGGGGTGAGGCACCAAGGGGCCCACATTTAAGGAGGCCCTGGTTCACAGGTACTGACCCTGCAATTGCACCACCCTGAGAGTGAGTGCCCCCTTAAATTGAGGCCTTGGGAATGCCACTTGCCTGTCCTACCCCCAGCCCTGCTCCCATGATCTTGCCTGTACCCAAGACAGCCTTTTAAGACAAAGCTCCTCTATCCTTTGGTTTCCTCCAAGTCCGGGCTGGCTCTCCTGTCACTTTAGAAAGGTTTCCTGAACTAGGCTCAGGGTAGCATCACCTCTGGATGGTGATGGTGGGTGACACTTCCCAGAGTGAGTATTTATAAAAAACTGCTAAGATCCCTGCCTGCCCCTCCTCCCCAGCCCCACTGAGATGTGAGTGTAGCATTTCTGTGTCAGTCCCCAGCTCTTTCAGACCTCCAATCTGTGGAAGCACTTAGGGGTCTCTCTCTGGCCGGTACCTGTTCCTTGGAACTCTTGGAACTCTGGGCTGTGTTCTGTGCATCTTCCCAGTGGGCCGACTGTGTGTGTGTGTGTGTGAGCCCTTTTTCTAGAGCAGAAGGGACATAGAGAAGGGGAAGCCAGAAGGGCAACTCCAAGTTAAGGATTCTCAGGGCTCTTGATTTAAAGCCGTCTTCTGCTCCTTTTCAAAGGATGCTCACAAGTGTCCTGGATGGGACAGGGTTGCGGGGGAGGCAGGAGAGAGGTGATGGTGTCCGTGGAGCCCCTGAGACAAAGCCAACCTCCCGGCTAATGTGCTTCCCCATTGCCTCGTGTCTGAGGTGGGCCTGACACTTCCCTGACCAACACAGGTTAGGATGCAGAAGGCTGGCCGGGAGGCCCTGGTGGCTCTCATCTCTGCCCCAGGTGGTAGGAGGCAGGACTCAGCTGGGAGAACCATAATGGGGAGGGGCCCCAGCGATTGGGTGGATTTTTGATTAGCATTGACCCATAAAGTAGGAGGTTGAGGGAGATTTTATAGTGTAGGAACCTGATTGATTCTGTTGGACTGACTCCGTGGAGTGGCCTTGGGCATGAGGCTGGCTGTGAAACAGGCTGCCCCGAGCGGAGGATACCTTGCAGGGGCAAAACGTTTAGCTGACTATTGTTTTTTTTTTTTTTTTTTTTTTTTTTTTTTTTTTTTTTTGTGTTTTTTTTGGTC
>NW_005871085.1:3405385-3421930 GCF_000147115.1 Myotis lucifugus
TGGACCCGGCGGCCGCCCAACATGTTCGAACAACGGAAAGGGGTCCTGCGGCGCCGCAAGCGCTTCAAGCGCGCGGAGCTGCCCGCGCCCCCGCCGCCCGCGCCGCCCGGCCCCTACGCGCCCTTCCCGCCCGGCCCCGGGCCCGCGCCGCCCGCGCGCCTCTTCGGCGTGGACGGCCTGGGGAGCCTGCCGCCCGAGCTGGCGGGGCTGGGCGCCCCGGAGCCGCCCTGCTGCGCCGCGCCCGACGCCGCCTTCCCGCCCTGCGCCGCCGCCTTCCCGCCGCTCTACGCGCCCGCGCCCGAGCGCCCGGGGCTGCCCCCGCGCCCCGCCGAGCCGCTGCTGGCCTTGGCCGGGCCGCCGGGAGCGCTGGGCCCGCTCGGCCCGCTGGGCCCCGGGGAGGCCTACCTGAGGCCGCCGGGCTACTTGCCGGGCCTGGAGCGCTACCTGTGAGCTCTTCCCCGCAGGCAGGGGCCGCCTGGAGACCAGGACTGGGGCGCTGGGCTCTCCAACTTTGCCTCTTGGATTGAGCACACCTGTTACCTCTTCCCATGGGGAGAATCCCAGTCTCTCCACCGGATTGAACCCTCCCTACCCCACTATGTGAGCCCCTCGTTTCTTCTCCTCCCCGCCCCCCGTGAGCCCCCACCTGTGCGCTTACCACCGGTGCCGGTGCCCTTGTTGATCTTTTTGTATTTTGTGACCAGTCACCACCCATGAGCCCCCACGCCAGGTTTCCCGTGAAGACCACGCCTTCGGAAGCCAGGCTTTTCATCTCAAGCCGCCTTCCTGACGGACTCCTTACTTCTTCAACCTCCCCTGGAGTTCTTACAACACATTAGAGGCCAGACTCCCGGGTTCATGACTCCCTCGCTCTCTTCCCTTCATTTCCCACAAGTTTGAGCCCCAACCCCACTTCCCTGTCTGTCCTCAGTTTCTTACACACACCTGGCCGCGCTGTTCCAGGCCTCAGGACAGTTCTTGATTTCTCAGACCAGCGGCACCACGGGCTCCGGACGGAAAGGGGACTTAGTGGGCTGCCCACCATCTGGAAGATTTAGGGTTGGCTCATTAGGTTATTATTATTTTTTTAAATTAAAACTGATTTGATTAAAAAGAAAGAAGAAAGCTTTCTCTGGGCTTGGTGTGCTGGCTGGTGACTTGGGGGAGTGGTCTGGGGAGAGTGTGTGGGATTTGTTCAGGATCTTTGGTTGTTCATATAGGGTGAGCCCCTGGTGAAGCATCAGGCAGCAGTTCATGCAGTAGGGTTAGGATGTGATTAACCATAGATGTGCACATAGTAGGCTAGTAAATGTCATCACCTGCTGCGTCCCAGAGGCTGGTAGAGATGAGATGGGTGTGCACATGAATGTATTTGGCCAATGGGTTCATGTGCTGTTGTGATTGCTCCCAGCTCCCATGGATGAGGGAGCATTGGCCACTCCAAGTATGTACTTACTGAATGTGCCAAGTACTGCCCTAGGCTTTGGGAATAACTACATCACTAAACAAATGGGCAAGATCCCTGTGTCATGGTGCTTAGGGACCACTGGGGAAGAGACATTACCAATCACTCTCAGAGAAATGAGATAAGTGTTCTATAGCCTTGGACTCAAAGTGCAGTCCCCGGACCTTCGCAGCTCCTGGGATGAAATGCATCACCTTGTTAGGAATGCAGAATCTCAGGCTCCACTTCAGACCCACTGAGTCATCAGATTCTGCACAGTATTCTGGAGAAAAGACACTGGGCCAAGGCTGGAGGCTCAGTTTTAAAAGCTCCCTATTTCAAGAGTGGGACAAGGCTGCAGAACCACACCCTCCGACACACCTCTGGAGCTGGGCCCTGCGCCATCAGCTATGCCCCTTGTCTTACTATATCCTTTGCTAAATTGTGAGCTGGAGCAACAGGGACCTGAACTGATTCAGGACTGTCCCAGCACCAACGACAGGGCAGCACTGAGCAGAGACTCAGAGGTTGCTGCATGAGTTGGCCTTTGAACCTGTCCTACTCTTCCATGCTGACCCAAATGCTAAGCACCAGGCTTTCTCAAGCTCCTCTGCCCCAGGGATCCCAGATTAGTAGGGTCTAGATTAGGTGTGGGAAAAGGTGGGAAGGGATCAGTGTGCCTTGAGTCCAGGGTGAATGTGATTTGCATGTTGCACAAGCCTGATGCACCTCTTTTAGAGACAAGAGTTTAAACCTCTGGGGTGGTGATGCAGGGTGAGGGTGGAAAGTGGGCAGCTCATGGAGGAGAAAGGTGCAGGAAATATGAGGTAGGGAAGACAGTCTTTAGAGATAGGACAGTAGTTCTGCACAGTCTGGTATGAAACACCCTGGTTAGACTCCCTCCCCAGCTATTAACCCCTTTGAGCAAGAGTCAGATCACATTTGCCTGATGCATAGCATCTCTTCACTTAGTATTTGTTGAACGACTGGCCCACTGAATGAATCCCTAGTGTCAATTGTGCCTGACTTACTGAATAATGACTGGGTTGACAGTACTCTGGCACTTTCCATTCTCACTTGCAATCCTCACAGTGACCTTCAAAAGAGGTGAAGGTGAAGGCTACTTCCCCATTTGTCCAATGAAAAAATTGCCCCTCCCTGGGACCCAGCAGGTAGCAAAGATTCAACCTGGTTCTCTAAGGAGTATAGCTCCACAAAGATCAAAATGCAAACGTTTTCTGCTCCAAATGGTGTTACAGCCTCTCCTCCTGCCTCAAAGCTCCTCTTGATAAATTCCTTCCAAATCCAAGAAGTTTCCAGGGAAGGAGACGTTCCTTCTCACTCTGCTGAAGCCAGGAAGTGCTTCTTGAGCTCTGAATTTCATTCTTGCCACCATGGCCATGCAGGTATCTGTCCCTGGGATCTTGGCACAGTGATGAGGAGGTGGGAAGTGTCTGCATGGAAATGCTAGAAAGGTCACTGAACTGGAAAGTAAGAAAGATTTTATTTTGAAATGCCTCTTTAATGTTCTTCCATTCAACAGCATAGAGGGCTCACTCTGTGCCAGCCCTGTGCTGGGCCCATACAGATACAAATATGAGACTGTTGATGCCATCAAAGTTCATTATCTGGAAACCTATATGTCATAGAATGCCCTAAGAATTTTGACACTTGGGTAGATGTTGAAAACACAAAACAAAGCTCTACTCCAATTCTGTCTTTACAAAGCACTAAACACTTTTTTTCTTTTTTGAGTGAAAATAAAGTTTTATTACAGAAAAGCTCCCTGCTGCAGGGAGGGGACCCAAGTGGATTGCAACACTAAACACTTTTAATCTAGAAGCAAGATTTCAATATGGAAGTCTTATTTTTCTCCCCTCTCTCCTTTTTTTGGGGGGGAGGAGGAGGAGGGAGGATAATCTGAATGGAACTTTCAGAAACGTTAAGGGGATACCCCTTCATTTTTGTAGAAACCTGGAAGTCATCTTTAATCTGAAGACATGGTTTTTAACACTTAATTCTTGTTTTTATTGAATTGAAACAAGCATATAATCTAACAGTCCAAATAGCAATGACAAGGGTTTAATGGTGCCTAGCCCAATTTTCAGGACCCTGTTTTGTATCCTAGAACCATCTACTTTCAATTCTTATCTGTCTCTTTTTGAATACACTTCTGTATTTCCATGCTTATACTAGTACTACTCTCTCACAACAGTAATGATTAACTTCCTGTTATGATAGATTGTCATTTACCTCTGAAATCTCTATCCCTTCTCATTCCCACCCAAATAACCAACTTTTGGTTAAAATAATAATTCACATATTATTACTATATAAATATTGTTCTCTGATAGCTGCTAGTGTACCATGACTACAATTCCTTTTGGAGGGAGAGTACAACTTTTCATTTTTCCTGGAATTCATTCAGTGCTTTATTTTTTTCATTTACTTACCTTTCTTTGTATCCATAGCTAAATCTCCCCTAATTTTCATGAGGTCAAACTTATCATGAAATCTATCATTGCTTTGGGTTGTTGTGTTTTCTGTTCCTGGGGGCACCTCTCCCCTGGCCCTCTGTCCTCCAGCTCCAGCCTGGGCTGATGGCTCTCCATGTCTGCTGCACAGATGTGGACCTGTTTCCCTTCACTGTTTTCCTTGGAATTCCCTCCATCTCTATCCTGTGTTGGATTCTCTGCTTCTTGAATTCCATATCTTCCTTTTTGCCGGTCTCTTTGTTTCAGTCAAGGTCAGTTTGGGGGGAAATTTTGCACATCTGAAATTAAGATGATTATTTTAGCGTGAGAAGCTAAGTGTGCACTTTGACAATGAAATGGTTGAGTTAAAGCTGTGTTTTTGTAGCCTTATATTCTTTGGGAGTGGGGACTGAGGAAGAGGAGAATGGGAAGTTGTTTCTGGGTTCAGTGTGCACTAACTCCTAGGAAGGTGAGAAGGTGGCTCAGTGTTATGGAAATGAGGGATGCATGTTTTGGTTAGAGGATGAAGGCAGGGGGATGGTTCTGAGTTCTTCATAGGAGTAAGTGAGCTGAGGGGGTTGCTTTCTGATTTGGGGGGACTTGGAGCACAGGAAGGATGATTTTTGGCCCAGGATGGTGCTGAGCTGGTTAGAGGGGCTGCTGGAGAAAGGCCAAGACCACCCTACGCATGGACAACTGAGTACATAGGGAAGTGATCTTGGCAGGGACACGGGAAGAATAACAGCTGAGAGGCTCCTTCAGGCCATGGGCTTCACCTGGAAGGCAGAAGGCAAAACAAGCAATGTGGACTCTTCGTCATAGTGCGTGGGTCGGTTCTAAGCCCATGTGCAGTACCCCTTTGGGAGATCTTAGAAGTATGAGGTGGGGGTGGAGGACAATTTAGCAAGATACAGGGGCTAAAGTAGTCTCCTTTTAAAAGAAAAAAATTCTGGTGACCTCAAGTATTGACTTTAACTTTAAAAAATTTTAATGCATTTAGTATGGGCAGATATAAAATCCTTAGATTTGTATCTGTTATGCAACTATAAAACAATCTTTATAAATTAAATGCAAACAGCTACAAAATAAACTTTCAAATTCATAATATTAATAAAATATAAAATATTGTTTTACTGAAACCAAATCACTTGCACCTTGAGTGTGACCCTGACTGCTCTATCTCAGGTCTTTTGAGTTTGGTGTGCCTGGAGCCATGTGAGGAGTAAATTCATCCAACATTTTTTTTGTCTTTTGAGTGAACTGTCCACATTCCTTCAGGTTGCAAGTCATGCCATCAACTGGCCCAAACACAGCAGTTCCTTCATTCCACATTGTTTTTAGCCTTATCTCAAGATTAAAGTAGCACTACTTGATAACAAATGCAAATGAGGACTCCAAATATCTGATCTCTGATATTTATGATATTAGGAGGTCATCTAAGTGATCCAAAATGGGCTTATGTGAATGTGTTTTAAGATTTTTATTGCAATGAATACACAACGTTTAAACGTGTTCATATTTCCTACGTGTATAAGAATACATTCTTGGACCACATTTTAAACTAAGCCCTTGAAATTTTAAAAAACACTTTTTATCAAAATAACTCTTAAGTTAGAGAAAAATTGAAATTATAGGCTATTTATAAATTAATAAAGGTGAGAACAGTACATATTAAAATCCATAGGATGTGCTCAGAGGAAATTTCACAGCTTCAAATACGCTATTAGAGGGGATCTGGGGTAGGGTGGGGAGACCAATTAAAAGGCTACTGCAGTATCGAAGCAGGAAAGGATGCTGGTTTGGTGGAGGTAGCAGTAGTGATAGAGAAAAGTAGATGTCCAAAGGTAGGAAAACAATCAGTTGCAGAACCCAGAAAAATAAAAGTCACCCCAATTCTATCTACTTAATTACATTATCAAAACCTGATAGAGGGTTGAGCAAACAAAATCTAGCCAGTCTCACATATACAAGAAGATTCAATATCAGCAAATTGATTCTGGTGGTACATTACAAAAAGGCATGATCAAATACAGTTTATCCTGGACTGCAGGGTAGCATTAGAAATGTTAACTCAATGTTATAGATAATGAAATTGGGGCTCATAAAGGCTAAGTGACTTACCAGGTCAAGCTGCAAAATGACTGATTCAGAACTTGATCCAGGTCCGCCTGACTCCAGTCATCCTTCTCTGAGGAAGAGGCCAGGAGGTAGAAACTTGGACGGAGAGCTCTAGGTACCAATAAAATTCCTCAGACCATCCCAATATTCCCCAACCACTCACACCCACCGTCTGGATCTGGAAAGGTACCTTTCCAAGCCAAGTGACAGGTTTTGGTTTCCTTTTGCTTTCAGTTTTCCTCTTCCTCCCTCTTACATCCTTCCCCTCTCCCTCCCCTCTCCCTGTACTCTTGTCCTCCCTTCCTTGCCCCTCAACAATTTTGTGGGGACAAAAGCGCCACCAATTGGCCACCTTATATGCGCCTGATTTGATCAGGAAATCAGTGGAATGAAGCCAGGATCCATTTGGATGGTATTTGGGGCCAGGGGTGGCTTCTGGTGATTGAAAGGCACTTGCTCCAGTGGGAACCCAGATGTTTGGTGTGTGAGAGGAAAACTGCTGCATTTTCCACCTCCACTGGGAAGCCCTCCCAGATTCTCCCCCCCCCCCCCATTCTTCTTGGAAGCCTTTGGTAACCTTCCCCTGTAGGGGGTTGGGAAAAGGGGTGGGGAGGGTAGTCCTAGGTGCAGAGATCCACTCTATACAAAGGAAGTAGAGGAAAGTGTGCTGGGCTGGGGGTCAGGAAATCTGAGGTCTAAGTCCCTGGTCAAACACTTAGGCAAGGCCTTTCTTTTCTGTGTCCACAGCAAGTCACAACTCTCTCCAAGCTCCTGGATTGTGTCCCTCTTCTCAGCTGATGACTCAGAGGTGCATCCGATACTACCCCTGCCCCAACAGATAATTAATTTTTTAGTCATGCTTCTATTTTTCTTGCATATATAAACCAAAACAAATATACATTATTTTCTCCTTTAAATACACACACACACACACACACACACACACACACACACACACACCTGAAAACATAATGTTTACAATGTTATACATCTTGATTTTTTTTCACTCCACAATATGTCTTGGAGCTCTTTCCAGATCAACACATAAAGAACTTCTTTATTCTATTTTACACAGCATACTATCCCCGTACATAGATGTGCCATTATTTAACCAGCCCCCTACTGATAGACACTTACATTGTTTACAACATTTTGACATTCCCAAACCAGCTGCAATGAGACCTTGTGCATACATTTTGTGTGCAGGTAGATCTGCAGGAAAATTCCTAAAGTGCATTTCCACGCAGCCCTGGCCAGGCACCAAGCTCCCTGTGTGTTCATCCCGGCTCTTTTGTCAGCTGTCCTCTTTTATTTCTCAAAGGGACCCTGGAGACTGGGCTCAGAATTTCTCCTTTTCAAACCTCACTGCCCTCCTCCCAAGTAGCCTTCCCATCAGTATCTCACCAGGGCTCCTCCCAGGTGTTTTGGCCTCTGGGTCTGGGAAGCCTGGGCACTTGCCACCTCCATCCTAGGTGGGGTCTGTGCCCTGTCCGGGGTGATGGCTCCTTTTCCCTTCTACTTCCAAGGCCTGGGCACCAGTGGCAGGTGTAAGGAGCTAGATCTTTGGATCTCCACCATCAGGCCTCCAGGCCTCCTGCCAAATGCTACCACCTCCCCCTTTTTACCCTTCCCATATGGGCCCCAACTGTGACTTCCTTCTTCTGATCATAGGATCATGTTCTAAGATTTGCTCCTCTCTGGCCTCAGATTTCCCATTTCATTGCCTCTAACCCCCCAGATCTGAGTGGCTCCAGCTTTGTGGAAGGAAGTAGAGGAGGGAACATCACGCAGAGCCCCCTGTGAGAGGTATGCACATGACTAAGGGGGAGCCAAACTCCATGGCTGCAAACAAGATCCTCAGAAGCCTGGGAAGCTCTGGATTGGCCCGCACCTGTGATGTCAGTTCATGTGGCAGGTGGCGCCCTTTGGGGCTGACCCAGGCTAGGATGACCAGGAGCCTGGACAGGGCAAGGCGGTGCAGAGCATGATTATTATCATTGCTGTGGATGGCAATCGCTCCCACTTGGAACTGTGGGTAGGGCACAGTAGTTAAGAGCCCTGATTCGGGAGCCAGACTGTCCAGAACAAGGGATGTACTTCGCACAGGTCAGATGAGGAAACGGAGGACTCTGGAAGGGGCAGGAGCTGTCAGAGGCTGCACAGGAAGGCAGGGGCACGACTGGAAGTAGATCCCGGGCCTCTCAACTCAGGCTCCACCACTGTCTTTAGTTGCATGAACAAACCAGGGGAGGTGCATTTTCCTGGCAGGTTGGAGCAGGAATCTTAAAAAATGTTAAGGTTGGAGAGGAGAGCGAGGAACCTCACTGAGGCACCCTGACCTAGGCTCCAACTAGAGTACTAGGTGTCAGCAGTCCCTGAGAGGTGGCGGATAGGAGGTTTCCTTGGTCTCTGTCTCCAACTCAGCTATCTGAATACTTTACAAATAAGGAAGCTGAGGGTTAGATAGATTATTTGCCTAAGACTAATAAGTGGTGGGAGCATAATCTGAACCCAGCTCTAAGATCTCTTACTCTTTCTGCTGCCTCCAAGATTCCTACCCAGTGACTACCTTGCCTACTCACGCATTTCAGCGATGGTACCGTCCAAGTAGCCTATCGCTTATCTGAGGGATGGCCCAGTTGGAATGTTTTCCTTACAGGGACTCACAGAAATCGAGTCTATGAAATTAAACTGAAGTATAATTCCCTTTCGAATAAAAGTCTATGCAGGCAGTTCGGGGTGAAACAGCACCTCAGGGGTTACAGGGACCCAGGATCCTTCTCTCATGTGGCTTTGCTGTTTGCGAAATTCAACTCAAACCAGCAGAAATTCAATTCAATCCAGCTTAAGCAAAAAGGGGGATATCTTTAGAATGCCTGGAAAGTCTAAGGGTCTAGTTTCAGGCAAAGCAGGGGGACTCAACACTTTTATTAAACTCTGTCTTTTCGGGTTGTTTCCCTCAGTGGATGGGCTTCAATGTCAAACAGCACTCTACATGGCAGGAAGGATGGCTGCTGGCAGCTAAGCTCATGTGCTTATCTTCTGATTCGAAAGGAGAACCCTCCGTCCCAGAGTCCCAGAGTCCATATATCACATCTTGTAGAAGGAGTGATTGGCTCAGTTAGGTCACTTACTCCTGCCTGGACCAATCACTGGGCCTTGGACTTGCAATACTACGTTCCATCCAGCTGGGCTGCCTGTCCTCTCCTGGAGGTAAGTGTGAGGGGGACAGAGATTGGACAGTCACATCAGGACTACATGGAATATGGGAGGGGAGGTCTTACCCAACAGAGAAGTGGGACACCCAAAAATTGTATACATGCTCAGTTCACCATATTAAGGAGATTGAGTTTTAAATTGTAAGCATGGGAGCCTCTGGAAGATTTTGGCAGCGTTTGGCTGGTATGATTGGTCACAACCATTTTATTTTTAAAATTTTATTTTATTTTAAAATTATAATTGAAATATAGTATTTTACTAGTTTCAGGTGTACAATACAGTGATTCAACATTTACTAGTGTATACATTATAGAGTGGTCACAACAAGTCTAATAACCATCTGTCACTGTATAGTTATTACAAATGTTATTGATGCTATTCCCTATGCTGTACATTACATCCCCATTACCTAGTTTATAACTGGAAGTTTGTCATTTCAAAGAAGGAAACTGAAGCACAAAAGAGATATTCAATGATTGCTGGAATCGGGGACCATGGAAAAACTCTCTCTGATAGGGAGATAGGTTTTCCTCCCTTCAGAATAGAAGCAATGTCTATTCTCAGAGCACATACTTCTATTGGCGATGTAAGCTAGCTTTCTGGTGAGTCTCAGACCTGAGGAAGAGATATGTTGCACCATTCCTTCATATATCTAACATTATCTAACATTAATTAGTCACATAGGTAACATTAACCAAGTCACATATGTAACATTGAGTATCTACTATGTGTTAGGTTTTGTGCCTGCAGAAGGTAGAGTGATTAAAAATGATGATAATGATGAGAAATATTTATTGAGCTCTTTCGAAGTATCAGGGGCTGGGCTAAGTGCTTTATATGCATTATCTCACTTAATCTTCACAACAACTCAATGTGGTAGGTACAATTCTTATCCCGATTTTGTGGAGGAGGGAAGATGAAAGCAATATAGTGTCTGTTTTCAAGAAGCTTACAGTGGACAGAGGGAGACAGACTGGAAAACAAATCATGACAACTGAGTGAGTTAAGTCTTGGGGAGCACAGAGGCAGGAGGCCCTCTCAGCCTGGCCAGTGTGGGGTGCTGTGGGGGAAAGTCGTGCATAAAGCTTGACATTTGAAATGGACAAAGAATTAAGAGTGAGCAGAGTGCAAAGGTGAAGAGGGGAGAGAGAGCAAATCAGGTATGAGTGGAGTGGAGATAAACTTCAGTCTTATTTTACTGGGAGGGGGAGGAGAACAACAACAGCACACCCACGTAAAGGGTGAGTGGAATGGATGAATTAACAGTCTTTTTGGAGAAAGGCGAGGCTGGAAGCAGTTCTGCTGTGCTGTGCAGTGCTGGAACTGAGGGTTCAGGCTTTAGGCTCTGGGGTACTCAGAGCAGGAAAGGGGGAAGATAGTTGGGCTCTGGAGAAGGCTCCCTTCTGGAAGAGGCGGGATGTGAGCAGCGTTCTGAGGTACAGGTACAGATTGGGAAAGGAAGTAAGCCTGCGCAAAAAAAGGGTCTGGAGGTTATGAGTCCCTGAATGACTTTGCAAAAGGAGATGGGGAAGGGGACCTCGGCGTCCAGTTTGTGACTGCGTGGATGCGCGGCTCCTCCAGAGGGCGCTGTTCCCCAGGAATCCGCAATCAGCGTCTGCAAGGCCAGGACTCCCGCCGGTTCCTCGCTCCGCTGGAGTGGGACTCGGCCGGCTCGGGTCCGCTCCAGAGGCCTCGGGCACCCGGCCAGAGGAGCGTTACCGGTTCCACCTCTGCTTCGGGATCGGAAAGGCTAAGTGCGCGCGTGCGCGTGTGAAATAAGGGGGCCAAATTCGGACAGCTCTGTACCCTTCTCCCTCCTGCCCTGCCCCAATTCAGGGCTCCGGAGGGGCGTCAGGTTCCCGAGGTTGGCTGCTCCTGCAGGCATCATGTAATTGGTCGGAAGGAGGCCGCCGCGGCAGTCGGCCGGGCTGTCCACAGCGTAGTCCCTGTACGCAGCGTCCCAGACACCTATGCAGGCTCGCACCCTCTCAGGCCCTCCTTCCCTGCCAGAGTCTCGCTGCGGGCTCGGAGTGGGTTTGCAGTCCCCTAACCAGGCCACGCCGCTGCAGGCCCTGGGGTTAAAGGCAAGCCCTCCAGGGCAGTCCCCGCACAGATCGTGCGTCCCGGAGGGGAGGACTCAGGACGGGCGCTGGTTGCTCTGGGAAGTAGTAGGGCACCCAGAGCCACTGTTGCCCGGAGGGGCACATCAACCCAACAAACAACTCACACGCGGACAGGGAAACAGACCCGCTGACCCGGAAGCCCGGGACACACTTTGACATAGGGGCGCTAGCTCCCATACACCTGGAAGCGTCCCCTACTTCCTCGCAGGTCTCCCAAGCATGTGGAGCCTGCCCTACCCTGGTCGCTGCGAAGCCGGTCCCCAGGTCGGGCGGTTTGGGAGCCGCGCTGTTTTCACCGTCTCCTGAGCTCGCAACCCTCTTCCCACGAACGAAAGTCGATAGGCCCCGCTGCTCGCCCTGGTCTCAACGCTGCACGGGCCATCGGGCCATCGGGTGCTCAAGCGAGCCCCCACCACGTAGTCCCGGGTAGGTGGGGCTGGGAGGGGACTGTGGTCAGGCGTAATGGAAGGAAGAAGACGTTTCCTTCTAGAAGTGGAGGAGACACCCGTGTGGGGGGTGCCGCAGAAGCGCCCGACCCTGAGCGGCGCCTGGAGGGAGGGGAGGGGGGTGGGGGAGGTGGGCTTCAGCGGTGCAGGCGCATATGGAGGCCCGGTTAGTGGTGTGCTTGCAGAGGGCCAGGCCTCTCCTAGAACACTGATCTGAGTCCCGCTCCTGTGTGTAGGGAGCCCGCCGCCTAAGGTTAGCCCTGCAGACCTCGAGTCTCCTGCCTCCTAGCCAGGCTGAGGGCACCATCACCCTGGAGCAGGCAGAGATCTGGGGTGGAAAGATGTTACCAACTACGCCCAAACACCATCTCGTTCCAGAGCTGCAGCCCGGTGGAAGGACGGGAAGAGGGTGGCTGCGGCAAGTCCCGCCACTTCCTCCCAGGCTGGTCAGGTTTGTGAATAAAATGAGAGAAGTGTGCAGACGTCCTGTCTGTCCCCTGGTCCAGCTAAGGCCACGGTTTGCAGCCGGGCCACACTGAGGGATGGATCTCCCCGCTCACTGAACTCAACCCTGGAAAGGCCGAGGGCAATGCAGCCACCCGCCTCTAGCTTGCTCAGTGCCACTCTTTGCCAGTCTCACGATTGACTTAATTATATTCTCATAATCATGGAAGACTCTCTGTCCCCCTGTCCCCCAGCTCTAAGAGCATGTCTACATACATGGACCACAAGGAGGGGAGGGAGGAGCCATATGGGGAGAGACCCGCTGATAGCAACACATCTCAATAAACACATAACAACCTCTCCAGGTTATCAGAACATTTTACAGTAGAAAACTGCCAAAAGGACCCCCCTCCCCCGCCCCCAGCTAATGCTTCCTCCCAGTCGTTTCTGGGTTGCTCATGAGAGGTGGCCAAATAGTGAGGCAGACAAAGAAAGAGGCTGGGCACAAGCCTTGTCACCCCTGCTTCTCCGAGGCTGCAGGCATGGGTGCTGGGCCCCAATCTTCTGGAAAAGCACCCAGGAGGGAGTGACAAGCTCACATGGGTTGCAGAAGCAGGAAGGGCTGGAGCCATGGGAGAAGGGCAGAAAGGAATCTCCAAACCCAGGTGGCCCTTCTCCCAGCCCCCAGTGCATTGTTCAAAACAAAGAGGCCCAGAACCTTGGAAGGGATGAGAAGCTCCCAGAAAACCTTTCCTCGGGCAAGAATGGAGCCTGGCCAGGGGCTAAGCAGTCATTGGGGTAAACGGATCAGGTCTGGGCTGGGAGTTCAGACACCTGGGTCCAACCTAATTGGGGGAATGGGAGCCTTCAAAAGCCTGGAAAGTCATGTGATCTCCTGGGCCTCGTGTGTGTGTGTGTGTGTGTGTGTGTGTGTGTGTGTGTGTGCGCGCGCGCGCGCGTGTGTGTCTGAAGGGTCTGGGTGATGATTCCTTAAGATCATGCACCACTCCCACTTTGCAAAGGGGGATAGGGCGTGGGTTCCCTTTCTGCAATCTGAGTCCCAGCAGCAGTCCTGAGGAGCAGGGCCAGGCAGAGGCAGGGGCCGGCAGCTGCAGCTGCTCTGTAGAGCTCTGCCTGCAGCATTAGAACCAGGATATCTGGGAAGCAAATGCCTCAGCCAGTCTTTCCTGAAGCTGGGCAGGGGACTGGAGCCTGGGGAACCAGGAGAACTCTGGCAAGGAAGGAAGCTACGTAGTTACTTATATTTGCCATTTTAGAAATGAAGACATTTAGAAGGTGAGATGAAATAGGATAGTGCCAGTCTTGTTTTTCTCTCCATTTACTTAGACACTAGCAGAACTGAGCTGGGTTGGAGTTGTGTGGTAGACAGTGTAGAGTGTCTGTGAAGTGAGAGAGATTGAGTGTGCTGGGAGTATGTGTAGGGTTGCCAGATAAAATTAATTTGCTAAATCTAGCAACCCTAGTTATGTGAGTTCTGGAGTCATGAAAGAATTTTTCTCCAAAGGGCCCCCACACCCCCACAAAGCCCTATCACCTAGGAAATTCTGATTCCAGGGCCACTAGTCCCTGCCCAATTTCCTGTCCATGGCTTAAGGACTGGACCTCTTCTCTTTTCCCCAAGAACAGTATTTATGCAGCCCAGCACACTAGGTGGACCCCCTTTGTCGAGGGCCTAAAGAGGAGCCCAGAGGAGTTGCTCTCACAGGATATGAGCAGCCAGCCCTGCCTTCTACCCTCCTGTGGCTCAGGAGGATGAGAGCTCTATCATGAAGATTCTGTAATAAGAGTTGCACCCGACCCTAGTTTGTCTTGTTGGAGAGCCTCGGGGAGTCCCTTCTCTCCTGGGGCCTCTGTTGCCCTACCTGTGGAATTGAAAAGTTAGATTTACACTAGATTATTCCATATACTGGAGGCTGCTGTTAGATGAAAGTGAGAATTCACCCACCCTCACATGGGCTCTGCTGAGATACTGCAAACTGCCTCCCACTCTCTTCTCAGTGCTTATCTGCAAGGGGCCTAATTCTGCACAGTGACTGGTGTGGCAGTGGTAACCCACCGAGTCAGAGGGCTGCACCAGGGCTTGAGATCAGGTGGGAGAATACACCACCTTTGACTCCTTTTCTTTTTGTTTCTTCCCAGGAGTCTTCAAAGTGCTCACAATACCCTCTTCAAACGTAACCCAGAATGATTTGGTTACTTTTACATATTAGTCATGACCAAGGTGTTGTTAATCTTATTTTTACAGAAGAAGAAACAGAGGCATAAAGAGTTAGGAAACTTATCTAAGATGGCAGAGCTGGTAAGTACAGGATTGGGACTCCAGGCTTCCTGCTTTTAATTACTAAGCAAAGAAGGAAACGGAGGCTGGGAAGGGAAAGTAACCTGCTGGCTGTCATATACAGTAGCGAGACTGTGGAGCTCAGTTGGGTCTCAGGCCGCGAGCATCCGAGCTTTGACCACTGCGCGGCGCTGTCGGGACAGCAGCCAGCCCGTATGCTCAGTTCTTGCCTACTTCCAGGGCCCATCTCCCCTTTCACCCCTCAGAGGCTGAGATGGGCCCAGTCAGAGCGGGTGCTACCCGTTGCTGGGTTCCTGGTGGGAGACCACGCGGGGAGAGACAGGCCTAATGAGATGGAAAGGAACCCAGCTGGCGAGAAAAAGGGCACAGGACCAACCCGTGAGAGATGAAGGCAACACTGGCCCGGACTGTGGTCAGGGTTCATTGAAGAAGGTCTCCATGGCAGTCCTGCTGCCTGTCTGTAGAACCTACAAGTCCAGCTAGAAAGTTGGGGGGGGGGGGGCAGCCCTCTAGTGTGACTGGGGTTGGGGGAGAGAGGAAAACTGAGCCAGGGTTTCCCGGACCCACAAACAGACATCCAGGCAAATGCAGGGTTTCCGCAGAAGACGGAGACAAGGATTCACCGAAGGCGAGAAAGACACAGAATCACAACGGATACGGAGACAGAAAAAGTACAGGCAAACGCGGAGCTAAGGCGCGGACCGCGCTCCCGGGAATACGGGCGCCGCACAGAAGCGTGGGGGTAGGTTGGGGAGCGGGGTGACGGGCAGGCGGCGCACTACCTGGGTCGCCGGGGTATCATCCCCGTTCGGAGTCCAGCGGCGCGGCGAGCGGAAGGTGGCGGGGTCCCAGCCTTGCGGAAGAAAGAGACCGAAAAGTCGGAATCTCTCACCTCTCCGAGGCCCGAGGCTGAGAGCTCCAAAGTTTGCTCCTCGCGATGACTCCTGTGCGTCTTCCCTTGGGCCGGCAGCCACTGGGCTCCAGCGGCCCCGCTCCCGTGGCGTCCGTCCTGGCGTCTCAGGGCCCCGATCGCTCTCCAACCGAACTTCGGCTTCGGTGGCCCCGGCTCTGCCTCGGGGAGAGATGATGGGTGGGGACTGTCGCCACTTCTTCTGGCTCCGGCTGGCACCCGCGTGAACCTTAATATCCAGGGGCTGCGCGCACTGAAGGCGGCCGCGGCTCCAGGGAACGGAGGACTGGCGGGGTCTTCGGGGACAAGGAGGACCCCACCTCCCGCCCGAGCGGAGCTCCAGCCGCGGCGGCTGTTGGTTCCCGCCGGGCCCCTCTGCGGAGCCACTCCGCCCGCCCCCTCCCGCCCCGCCCCACCCGCTCGGGGAGCTCCGCCCCCGGCGCGCGCTCTTCCGCCTTGGGCAGCCTCTAGGCGGGAGGGCGAATTCCCCAGCCCCCCAGCACGGGTGGACCCGGGGCCGAGACTGGTTAGGGTGGAAGGACCCCTCAGCTCCTTCCGGGTGCAGGCCCCGCTCCGGCTCCCGGGGCAGCGGAGAGGGCCGCCAGTCGGGTGCCCGCCAAGAGGGGAGAGCCGCGGAGTTAGGCCACGAGGGGGCGCTGCGGAGCTGGGGGACACCCCTCCCTGTCCGCCTCAGTCCCCCGCCCCCTCCCCGCCCGCGCGCAAAACATACTCGCCCCAGAGGCAGCGAAGCGTAATCGGAGTGGGGGTCGGAGCGGAGTCGGGGTACGGCGGGGGCGGCGTCGGGTGCGCCGCATCATGAACATTCGGAGTTGCTTGTGGAAGATCATTTCACCGAGAATCTTTCGGGCCGGCTGTCCAGGGGATATTAAACTTATACTGTTTCACTCGGAGGTGGTTCACATTAGGGGGGAACTTTTTCGCCTCTGAGGTAACGGGTCCCCGGTGTTGGCCCTCCCCTGTAGTTCGCATGGCGCCCCCCGCAACAACACATAATATTTCCTCCGCCTGTTTAAATTATTTCTCTAT
>NW_005871085.1:3422608-3466352 GCF_000147115.1 Myotis lucifugus
GTACGGCTATGGGTTGGGCTCCAAGCCTACGGCGCCCCCGCACGGCCGAGCCCACATCCGCATCCACACACGCAAGCCTTCGCTTTCGCCGCCGCCGCGCCGCCGCCGCGCCTTGCCAGCTGTCGGTCCCCCCCGGCCGTGGCGCTGCGCCTCCACCCGGACCTCCGACGGCCTCGGTGTTCGCGGGAGCGGCCTCGGCTCAGGCCCCAGCGCCAGGGACGGCGTCGGGGCCGGGCTCGGGACCCGCAGGCCTTCCCGCCTTCCTGGGCGCAGAGCTGGGCTGCGCCAAAGCCTTCTACCCCGCGTCCCTGAGCCCTCCCGCAGCCGGCACCGCGACCGGTCTATCCACCGCACTCCTGCGCCAGGGCCTCAAGACAGACGCGGGCGGTGGTGCGGGCGGCGGGGGCGCCGGGGCTGGGCAGAGGCCTTCCTTCTCTATAGACCACATCATGGGCCACGGTGGCGGCGGGACTGCACCTCCGGGCGGAGGCGAGGGCTCGCCGGGATCGCCGTTCGCGGCGGCGGCGGGTCCTGGAGGTCAAGCCCAAGTCTTGGCCATGCTGACTGCGCCTGCCTTGGCTCCAGTGGCTGGCCACATCCGCCTCTCGCACCCCGGGGAAGCCCTCCTGTCCTCAGGGCCCCCATTTGCCGGCAAAGTTGCCGGTCTCAGCGGCTGCCACTTCTGACCGGGCCGGGCTCAGGGCCACTTGGGCCCGCACTCAGCCTCTCCCGGCAGCTCCTGCGGTCCCCGCGGAACTCAGGGAGTCTATGCGTGAAGAGTCTCCAGACCTTGGGCCGGCGCGCGCGACTTGGCTCTGCGTTCAGAATATCGGCGATGGTTGGGACCAAGCGGGCTCCATCGCTCAGGGAGAGCCCGGGTCTCCGCGACGAGGTCGCAAGCTTTGATTCCATTCCAGTTTGAGCAGCAAGAGGGGAATGGGGGGAGCCTTCGCTTTTCCCTGGCCTCTGCGCCTCTGGCAGCCCCGGAAGAAGGCTTTCCCGGTGCCTTCCCAGGCCATGCGGATCCCGCCAGAAACACCAACCGCGCAGAGAGGTCTTCTCTCTGTATCTCCTTCAGTCCTTCCCCGACTTTGAGATCTTGCTTGTCCAATATTATAATTTAAAGACACCTATTATCTGCTTCGTACTTAAAAGAAAAAATTCAACTCTTTTCCTTGCTATTCTCCCAGGAAGTTCGTTCTCGCCGAAGCCCAAAGCTGTGTCTACACAGGTGAAGCTGAGCAGAGAGCAGAAGCGAGGTGTCTCCAAAATCCCTTTGGAAACCCTGGATCCCACTCCACAGGGGAGCATCCTTCCCCTTTTGTGTTGGGGTGCCTTTGAAGGAACAGTTCCCCTTCCCCAGAGCTGGCTGGGTCCCGCCAACCAGGGCCAGCCACCCCGTCAGCGTTCTACTCTGTCCCAGGCCCTGGGATATTTATTATCGCTAAAGGCAATGAGTTTAGGGTGGGAGAGGAGGGTCTGGGTCAGGGACTGGAGAAGTGGGGGTGGGGTGGGTGAGGGCACATCCTGTGGCAGGGGGTCCTGTAATTATGTGTAAATATCTGTACAGCCGGCTGCTATCTGCGTTCTCTGTCCACTGGGTGTGCATTGATTTAGACTTCTCCACTGTGGGGAGACTGTGAAATCCTCTGATGGTTTGTGTGGAAGAAAAGAAAAACCTGTCTCCCTTTCCTCCCCATTGGTGTCAATTGAATAAATGTATGTGAACTCCAGCAGTCACCAGCTCTGTCTGCTTGCCTGCACTCCCCTTTTTACGTAGCCAGGGTTCTCCCAGAAGCCCCCCCACCCCCCACCAGCTTCCAGGCGGGCAGAGGTGGACTGAGGAAGGGTCCTGGGCAGCCCAGGCAGGCAGAAGAGGGCTTGGGCTATTGGGTGTGGGGGAAACTATGGCCTTGGCCTTTGCTGTTAATGGGCCAGGACTCTGGGAGGCCTGTGACCCCTCCAGCGCTTTCATTTTCGCTCTGGTCCAGGAGGGTTTCTGCAGAGAGGTTTTGTTTCAAATGCACCTGGGGAATCTCATCTTCTCTGAGTTCAGACTTTAGCGTTGGGCAGGTCTGAGTGCCCAGTACTCATGGACACTGTACTCATTAAGTACAGTTTCAGTGTCTGTGTCTCTTGATGCATTTTCTGCGTGCTTCTATGTGTGGGGACTTTTAAGGAGCTTGTGATCTGTGTTTTGTTGTCCTTTTTAGGGGAGATGGGTTGTACTTCAGGATATCTGTGTTTTAATTTATATGTGTGACCATGAACGTGTGTCTGTGGTCTTCTGTCACTGTCTATTTCTATGTCCCTAGAAGGAGAGAGGTTTCTGATGCCACTGTAGCGCCTTCCTTGATCCACCCACATAATAGAGTGAATGGCTTGAAAAGAGAAACTCCTCTCTTTCCCAGTCCGAGGGGATTAGAGGTGTGCGATGTGGTAGAGAGTCAGTGTGGTCATATTCTGTTAGGGAAAACCTCCTCAATCCTTGACCCATGACTATAGCTGGAACCTATTGCTTGAGTGCAAAGCCATTGCGCGTAGGCTAGTGTCTTCCATAAGCCATCTGAGCCTCCAGTTCACTGCCTGCGCCTGGGACTCCCTGTGGCCAGACTGGCAAAGCATGTTGGGTTAGAGGAGATGCGTTTGTAGGTCTTTTCTCTTACATTCAACTAAGGTCAGAGGCGAGAAGGAGTGACATGGAGGTGCAAAAGAGGAAGTTCAGCCTTCACAGAAAATAGACACATGCAGAGGGAGAGGGTTTGCAGACAAGTGACAGACAGAGAAGGAAGAAGACAGATGGAGAGGAGTTGAGAGGGGCAGGCAGGGAGAAGCCATACAGGTCTCTTTAACCAGATTCCTTGGCACTGACAATAGTAGGGAAGAAGGAGGAGAAAGTGGACAGTGCCCTATAGAAGGGGGTCAGGGTGGGAAGACTGCACAGGGCTGAGGGAGAGTGGTTGGGACTGCTAAGTCTCAGCCGCTTCCCCAGTGGAGGAGAGACAAGGTCCCAGGTACATCTGGTAAATGCAGCCCCACTGCTAGAGCTGAGGTGCCCTCTTCTTCATCTTGTTGAGAGACTGAGAAGTGGAGGGAAAATGAGTGCATGCAGTGGGCCATCTCCCCATGATTTTATCAAGCAGTCCAGGAGAAGTAAGGTTAAACTCAATGGTCACAAGAGGGGCTGACTATGGATACCTGGATACCCCTGGCTGGCTGCTTGGTTGATTTCCATTGCTGAGTTTCATTTCATTTCTTTTCACTTGAGGAAGGTTGAACATGACCGTGTGTTTGCCCACAATAAAGCACTTTGTGGCTCACACGATCCCGTTTACCATGAATAGGTCACTTCCAGATATTAGTTTGGAGCTTCAAGTAAAAGTTTTATCAATTGGTGTTTCCTCTCTAGAAGAGAGAAAATCAAGTCAGCCAGAATTCATATATGATGATGGATAGATGAGATACTTCCACAACTGCTTTTCCAAAAGAAGCAGCAAATCCAGTTTCCTCAATTTGTCTTTGTGAAAGTGTGTGTGAATTTATCTGAGTGTATTGCTTGGTGTCAGAGGGTCCATCCATATCAGGAAAAGGCAGAGATAAGAGGATTGGGGATGAGTGAGACACACCCTTTCAGGGGCTTCTGTGGAGCTTGGGACCTCAGACCCATGACTCAACCCGAGTTTCCCAGAAGGCCAAGTACAGGCCAGATATAATGGCTGAGTACCGGGGTCCAGAAAGAAGCCACCTGTGTCCAACTGGCCTTGACAAACATCAGAAAAAGATTGCTGAGCGATCTGTGGGCTGAAGGCAGGAGAGAAGGAGGGTGTTTTGAATCTGGGACCGCTTTGGGTTGTGTGGGCCAGAAACTTGTTAATTAGAAGATGGCAAGGACCCACCAGGGACCTGGACTGTGAGGAGAAGCAAGGAGAAGAATGAGGGAATTGCAGATTTGTCTGGTAGCGTCCTCAGGCTCCCCACCCCCTCCAGGCCAGACTGGCTGGTAAGTGGCTCCCTCCCAGCCTGTGGGTGCACAGGTTGGGTGTTCAGTGAAGGCCAGCCTTCCGGGAGGAGAAATAGGCCATCCCACTTCCAGTGGCTCCTGTAGCTTCCCCCCACTGTCTGGGTGGAGACAGCTGAGCCGCTGCCCCGGTAGACCCCAACAATCGGTGACAATAATAAGAAAATATCCAGGGAACACCTTCATCTCTCGAGGTGAGAAAAAAAATGCTAAGAAATCAGCTTGGGGGGTTCACAGAGTGCTGCCGAGCGGGCAGTTTAAAGGGGAAGAAAATTGGCGAATTTCACTGGTCAATTTCACTTCATTTCGTTCAATTTCGTTCAATTTCATTCCTTTTCATCCTGCGCCGGGGAGGCCCCAGGCCACAAGGAAGGGGAGGGGGTCTTTCCGGGCAGAATTTCCCCCATCCTGCAGGTTTACTTTCTATGGCCGAGAATAGCCTTGGTTCTCAAACGTTGATATTCTTTCAGTTACGGCGAAGGGCAGTTGTTTTATTTTATTTTAGTGAAGGATATCTGGTTGGGGTGATGGAGGCACACCGGTGAGCCTCTTCTTCCCCCTTCTCTCTTGCAGCCCAATTAAAGCGGTGAATTCTTTTCACCGCCGATTCTTCCCCATCTTTCTTTCTCCCGGGGCACCCCGGACCACCCAGGAGCGGGAGTCGAGGTGGGGGCGGACACTTCCCCTCCAGATCCAATTTGTTCTCGCCACAGCAGGCGCGTCTTCGTGGTTACAAAGCGCTTTTTCCCTGATGACTTTTTTCCCCTTTTCAAAAACACTTCACTCTCTCCCCTTCAGCGAGCAACCCTCCCCAGGCCCGCCCCTCCTCCTTCTCCCCTCGGGTTTATTTAAACTTCGCCTCCTCCAGCACCGCCGCAGCGCGCACTTAATGAAGTTGAAGGCTCGGTGAGCCCGGGTGAAGAGGGGTTGGAATCTGTTGAAAGGGGCGTTTTGTGACACTGATTGCGGCGGGGGTGGGAGCGGTCGCGGACCAGACAATGACCGATCAGTGGGGTTTTCCACCGCGTCGGGTTAGGCGAATAAAGGCGCCGACGCTGTTTAAACGAGGGACCTTGCAGAAGAAAGGGAGGAAAGATTTCGAGTGTGGAGCGTGCCTCATAGGATTTTGAGCTTAGGAGGCGATGGGAGGAGGCAGCTCGCGTAGGGTCTTTACGGACCGGGTTCGGAATTTCTCTTGCATCCGGCCCAAGAGAAGCGAGGAGGGTTTGGGTTTGCGCCTAAATGACTTGGATACGTGGTTCAAAAGGTTGCGTAGGCTGGGACCTGGAGATGCGTCCAGGAGGACCATCCAGAAGGATGAGACCCAGCTGACATTTGTCCTGGGGGCTGGCGATTTCTAGAGAAACGGTGGGCAGAGGTAGCGCAGGATACTTAAGCCTCCTAAGCTTTTTGTCTATCGGGGCACCTGAGAGCAAAACAAATGTTAATTGGAGATTTGGAGAGGAATTATTCTGTTCTTAAGGTCGGCATAGACACGTATCAACATAAAACTGTAAGGGGGACAGAGGTTCCCAGCTCCGGTTTCGAGAATGATTTTTTCCGCCAGTTGGTGGGCGCGGCGCGGGGCGGAGCGGGCACCGCCTCCTGTCGTAGCGGAGCGAGCCTGGCGGCGGGAGGCTGCGGCGCGGCGGAGGCCGGAGGCTTCGAGGCTTCGGCAGCTGCGAAGGAAGGGACCTCTCTGGAGTCTGCGCCCCCGGGCTGGACAGGGCGCCGATGCCCTCGGGCTGTTGCCGACACTCTCGGAGCCCAGCGCCCAGCTCCGAGTCCCGGGTCTGCGGAGCGCTCCCTTTTCGCTCCACGCGGACTCAGCGGAAGTCGCTCGCCGGCCGGGCCTTTACCTCTCTGGGTGCCGCAGGGGTCTGCGCCGGGTGTCCTCCCCAAGGTCACGCCAGCCTCCTCGCGGTAATTTCGTCTTCCTGGAGGTGGTGGACAGGCTCTAGGGCTTGACCTCCTCCCCCTGACCCCCTTTCGGCCCCCTCCGCAGCCCAGCTCCCAGGCCGCGCGCAGCTCCGGGCCGGGGCGCAGCAGACCCGGGACCACGGCGGCAGGCTGTGCGCGCCGAGCTGCTGCTACAGGGGTCCCGCGCGTTTTGTCGTGGGGAGTTGGGGCCTTCGCGCTCGTTTCCCGAAGATGGAAAATCGCCTCAGGCTGGTCTCACCTTCGGGGCATTTCTGTCTGTCCATGTGCAGTTAGAAGTATATTTGGAATTGCGGTTGCACGGATCTTGGGACTGAAAGGAACGAATTATGGAGGGGGGGGGGGTGCGCGCAAAACATTTAAATTCGTCTCTTTGACCCGTAAAAATCACGGAGGCCCTGAAAAGTGTATTTCAAATGATTTGTGTTGACACTGCCAGTGTCCGCGTGCGTGTGTGTGTGTGTGTGTGTGTGTGTGTGAGGGCGGGTACGGGAGTGGGGCTTATTGTCCCAATTAATTCGCGGGCTGCTTACAAAGGGGCCTTGCTTTTCTGCCCTCTCCCCCAGCAGGTGTCGGTGCCTTAGGACTCCTTGCTTAGATGCCCCTCCACCCCTGATCTACCAAAGCGTTGCGTGCCGCCCTTCCCTAGGGCCCTGTGGGTTCGAGGCTCAGTGGCGAGTTCCATGCAAATGTCCCCATGTTTTTGAGCTATTCCCGCTGGCCCCGTCACCCCAGTCAAAGGGCAGCGGGTGAGGTTATCGCTTAAATTAGTCTCAGGCGCAGAAGGCAGCAGTTTAGAGGGGCTTGAAGACCAACGGCTCCACTTTCTGCTTACCAGGCTCAGATCTCACAGGGGGTCGGTCGCAGAGCGGAGGAGTGGATCCAAGGACCTGGGCTCTCCCTCCAAGGAATTGGATCTCAGGGCTCCAAGCTCTGGTGGGTGGGTTTTGTGCCCAGATCCCTACCTCCACCCTCCCACCCCCTCTCCCAACCAGTCAGGCTTTGTGGAGGCCAGACAGGCTGGGGATGGAGGACCATTCGGAGTATCCTTTTGCAAACCCTTGGGTGGTTGGTATGGCAATGCGAGGGCTGATGGATTGCAAGGCCACTTCTGGGTGTACCTCTGGCCTCTGAACCGCACCTCGCACTTTGGTTTCTCTACTGATCATCTAAAGAGTGTGAGGCCAGCATTTGGGCTGTCTGTGTCCAAGAACAGTTTTCTTGTCTGAGAATTTCGTAGTAAGAATCAAACACAGGCGAGTTAATTTGCCTCTAGTCCTGGAGAGCTCTTTCCTGTCTGACTCCTTCCTTCTATCCACACATATTTACCGAGCACCTATTGTGTGCTAGGCATTTGTACTGGAGGTGCAAGCAGCAAACATCTGCCTAGCCTCATTACACGTGGTCTAACTCTGGAAGTTGAGAGGCGAAGCAAAGGCAAAACAACTGATTACCACAATATTTGAGATAAAACAAAAGTGGTGTTTTAAGGGTGAATGATGGTAGATTTCCACTTTATGATGATGGTTCCAGGTATCACAGTTCATAGGTGTGTGTGCTTTTGGGGTACTTGAGGGTCTGCGACTGTGTATATGTTTGTGTGTGAGAGGGGACCGGTATGTGTCAGTGTGTATGGCTGACTGTGCTTGCGAGTGAGTATTTGTGAGTGACTGTGTGTGCTACTGTGTATATTTGTGACTGTATCAGTGTGAATCCCAGAATGTGGTCCCCTCTTCTTGAGTTGGCTGGGGCAGAGGCGAAAGGGCTGTGGGTATGGAGGACTGGGGTTAAAGCACTACAAATGGGTCTCAGCAGGGGTGGGAGGAGGAGGCCCCAATTTCTCAGCCTCTTCCATTATTCTTCTAGCAAAGACTGGGACCTGCCCACCTTCTCCCTACTTCCTTCCCCACTGCAGATAAAGCTGGAACTCGGAGCACCCAGTGAATGAAGTTACTGAGGGGCACAGAGACTTGGCCAGCAGTGGAGCAGGCTGGCCTCCTCCCACAGCGCCCGCTTCCTCCCTTTCCTGCGGGTGTCCAGCCCCTTTAGCCTGCCTGGGGTTTGGGATGTGCCAGAGTGACCAAGTGGCCCCATTATCTGGACTCTGGCCTGCTCTCCTGACAGTGCTGCGAGCACCCTCCCTCCCAGACCGCATAGAGGGACGTGGCCAGTGGTCCCAGAGGGCTTGGGAGCCTCCCCTCCGTCCTGAACTTTCTGCAGCCAGAGGGTGGGTGCCGCTTGTAACACTAAAGCGTGCACAGTTCCCAGCTCACATGGAATGGATGGGGAGACAGGTCTGGAGGAGGAGTGAGGGTGGGGTTTGTCCCAAGTTGCACAGCGGGATGCAGATGGAGCGTTGGAACCTGCAGCTTCTGTGGACCAGCATGGATCATTAAAGCCTTTGACTAGATATTTTGAGGAAAGTTAAAACCTGGCATTTCTCTTTGTACTCTAGGGAAATCTCAAGTGTTGTCTGGGCTATGGAAGTTTCTGAGTCATCCTTCCTTTCCAGTGGCAGGACGGGAGGAAAGTTGGTCAAGGTGTGAAAGAGCAGACAATTATCTGGATAAATCAGGCATGAAATAGGGTGCCCTCATGTGGTTGGGGTGCTGGCAGCAGTTGGCAGGACTGTGGGTGAGCAATAGCATCTTGCACTTCACCCTACTCTGGGTTCCTGGGCTGGGGAAGGCGGCTGAATCCTTCCCCCAGTCCCAGGCCACGAAGGAGGTTGGGCACCAGCTTGGCTTTGAGGAAGGATTCCAGGTAATGATCAGAATTTGCAAGTAAATTGTGTCTCTATGTGGGCACTGGGATAGGGTGGCATGGGGTGGGGGGGAAGGCTGGCCAGAGATGTGAAAGGCAGCCTCCCCCAGCTCCCTTGACTCCCAGTCTCTGTTCACCCAGCCCCTTCGTCCCCTTTCTGGGAAGCCCTTGGGAGCGGTTGACTGTTTAGCAGGAGGTGAGAGCGGCTGGCACTTCCTAGGAGCTGGAGAACTCAGCCTCTGTAGGTAGAGGCCTTGGTGTGGGGAGAACAGTCCCCAAAGTGCCCAAACCGAGTGGGGAAGAGGCTGGGACTCTGTCTCTTTCCCAATGTCACCCTCTGAAGACAAACAGAATTTCAGTTTTTGTGAGATTGTATCAGGAAGTACCCAAAGCCTGGGGGTGGGGGATGAACCCGCCGCTCTCAGGGTGGGGGACACAGACAGGGACCCAGGGAGTGGGGAGGACGGGACAGAAAGGCCAAGCTCTGTCTTTGCTTCCCCTGCCGCTGGGGCTGGAGTTCCTGATGAGGGTCTCTCCACCTGCATCTATGATGCTCGCTCTCAGATGCGCTCACCAAATTACATTCTATGAACAGAAAGAGCCCCAAACATGCGTGCAAAGGAAATTTGGAAGCAGAAGCAATTCGGAGCGCTGAGGCCCGGGACCTGAGTCCGCGCGGCTTCCTGCCGGAGGAGCGAGCATGAGAGCAGCGAGGTTCCTGAAATTCTCGATTCGGATTCCGATCGCTGTCGGGACCCAGCCACCTGGGGGCGCCGCTGGCCCCAAAGTACCAGGAGCTCACCGGCGCCAAGCCAGGTGACCCCGCCCCGCCCTGCTGGGTCTGACCCTCTGTTAGAGGCCGACTCTGCAACCCAGGACGCTCTGGTTCCAAAGTGAGCCGACCTAGCGCTGAAAGGTTTGACCCTGTGCTAACGGGGTGACCCAGTTCTGAGCGGGCCTGACCTGTGCTATGCTCACAGGCGTGTCCCTAAACGGACTGGGGAAGATCCGCGCTGACTGTGAGTGCGTGGGCTAACCGGGGCGGGCTCTGAGCTCTCCCTCTCAAGGCTCACTTCACAGATTGAGTCCCTGTGGTAGGTTCCCAGGTCGGGCACAAAAGCAGAGTTCCTCCTACACTGGTTGTTGCTCCCTCCCTCTCCCACCTGGCCCTTTAAGACAATTCTGGGACTTCCTTTTGAAGAGAAGCTTGGGCAGGCCCTGCAGCCCTGGGACAAGGAGTGTATAATGTGTAGAAGGTGGCTGAAAGTGGGGAGAGAGAATTCCTAAAGGGATCTGATCCCGTGGAGGCTGGGACGTCCTGGGGGCCAGGCCTAGGAGTGCCTTCCTGTGTCTGAGATCTTTTTACCCACCATGGTATCTGACATAATAAATAGTTGTTCATTAAAAGAAAAATTTTAGGAGTCCAGTCAACCCTTTGATGAGCCTAAGAACCAATGATTCTGTGGTTCATGAATCTGATTGTCCCTTCTTCCCCTTTCTAACCGGCTCACCACCAACACGGGTGTCACCTCCTCCAGGAAGCCTTCCTTCCGCCCTGACTCCTATCTCCCAAACTGGGGGTTAGATGCTCTCCCTGGGCTCCTACAACACCTGGCACTTTTAAAGAACATATTCTGTATTATTTTCTGTTCGCTGATCCACCCTCCTCACCAGCCTGGGAGCTCCTCGAGGGCAAGAGTTGAATCCAATACATCAATCACTCTGTCCTGGTGCAAAGCCTAGCATGTGAGTGAATAAATCAACCGCGTGTTTTGAAGGGCTCCAAAAGTGTGTCACATTGCCAAAGGCAAGTGGAGTTCTTCAGAAGTATGACCCTTAATAAAACAGGTGTAGTAGGAGAGAGGGAGTAAGCACAGCAGTATTTGAGGCAGGGGCTGAACTCGGTGTAGCAAGGTAACCTGAAGGGAGAGTGGGGGCCTTTACTCAAGCTCCGTTGCATCTATTCTCATCTCCATTCCGAAAGGATTGAGGGCTGACAGACACCCTCTGAAGGAGGAGGCCAGAGAGCCACCTTCCCAACACCCCCGCTTGCCCATGGTGCAGCAGCTGTCCGGGGTTTCCAGAGCTGCACAAAGATGAGCTCTCCTGGCCCAAGGGTGGAGGCTCCAAGTGCTTGTTGGGGGTGGGGCAGGGTGGGAGAGGAAGGGGGGCTGGGCAGAGGGAGAGGCTTTCAAGGGTGTGTGACAAAGAGGCTGACTCAGCTGGGACCCACAGGAGGTATCTTTCAACTGGGGTTGGAGAGGATTCATCTTGTTTTTAACTCCTTTGTGACGTCCAGTCTCCTTGGCTACCCAATCTACACAGACCTAGAGGACAATATTGGTTGGAAATCCAGACTGGGGCAGAAATCATCTCAGAAAAGGAAATTAAGACCCCAATGTGGGAAAGCACTAGTCTCCCCCTCCCATCATATACAGGGGTGGGCAAAAGTAGGTTAATAATAATAATAAGACAATAGTAAACATATAAATAATACAAGATTAAACTCTGTGTTTCATGTAATCACAATTGTAAACCTACGTTTACCCACCCCTATATTTCCCTTAAAAATATGCATATTCTATGTGGACCTGGAACAGGCTGGGGGGGGGGTGTGTGTGGATAGAGCTGAATCAGATAATTCCCTGACCACCCACCTGCCTCCCATGCAGCAAACTTTTACTGGCCCTACTGGACTAGGCTCACCATAGGGGTGGGATGTAGGGTAGGGAACAACAAGGGAATTTGTCCAACTTCTTACCCCTGGGGAAACTCACAGGCTGATGTTGCTAGCTCTTGGTGCTTAGGTCAGGAGGAGGCACAGGAAACTTCCTGGAGGAAGTGGCATGAGAGCTGGGCCCTGAAGGTTGGGGAGAAACCTGACAGTAGAAGGTTGGGTGTGGGCATCCAGGGCATTCCATCCTTTATGAGCAAGGGCATGTAGGAGAGCTAAACGTGAGCCCGAAGTTAACTTGAGCTGAGAGGTGCACCCTGCATTCCTCCTGTAGTTTAACAAATTAAGATTATTTTTCATCCATCTCATAATCCAAATGATCAGTGCTGGTGGTAGCAGGGGTGGGGCACTTTGTTCCACACAGTTGTTCAGAGACCCAGGGCCTTCTGGCTAGGGACTCCAGCATTCTCTAGAGGAGGAGTGTTTATGTTTTTTGTGTGTGCTGTGGACCCCCTTGGGCAGATAAGTGAAGCCTAGGACCCCTAAAAATAAAAAATTTTCAATGTATAACATCCAGTTCATAGGATTGCAAAAGGAATCAATTGTAACAGTACATGTGATAAAAAATAGAATAATTCATGGTATAATAATAATATAACAAGCTAAATAAGAAAATAGCAACAAGATTAACAGTACAATTACAGTTCAACATAAATGGCCTTTGGATATGTCTGTAACAGCTTAACATGATATAGAAAAATACCTGCGATTTCTATGGGTGACAAACTTACAGGTATGGGGAATACTACTGTGATTTATTGCTTCCCTTAATAATTGAATAAAATGCTGAGTTTTAATTTAGAGGTTGTAAAAGTAAAGATAAAAATTTTTTCCATCCAAATTTATGGAGCACTCACCCAACAAGTTCTATCTACTGATCCCTTGGGTGTTGTGGACCCCAGTTCTAAGCCCTGGGCATCCTCCACTGGATCTTCCTACCTCAGTTAACAGAGGAGGAGAAAGAACAGAATATTTGAGGGGGGGCGGGGAGGTTAAAAAGAGCCAGATCTGCAGGTGGTAAATATCACTTCTGACCACTTTCCTTGGCCAGAACCCGGTCAGATGGCTCTACCTCACCACAAGAGAGACTGGGAAAGTTCGTCTAGCTGCGTGTGCAGGAAGAAAGGAATGGGGCTTGGTGACCACACAACATTGCCTCTGCCACACCTCCTCCTCCTCCTTTTTTTTTTTTAATCCTCACCCGAGGATATTTTCCCATTGATTTTTAGAGAGAGTGTATGAGAGAGGGAAAAACAGAGAAAAATACCGATGTGAGAGAAACACATTGATTGGTTGCCTCTTGCATGGGCCCCAACCAGGGCCCAGACCCAACCAGGGCCCAGGCTGGGGAGAAGCCTGCAACTGAGGTACATATCCTTGACCAGAATTGAACCCGGGACCATTCGGTCCACAGGCTGACACTCTATCCACTTAGCAAAGCCAGCTAGGACGTGTCACACTCCCTTCTTTAGTCTTCTGTCCCATTTCTAAGGATCCAGGTCAGAGGCTGCTACTGGCTTTGGTGGAAAATACAGAGGGCATCATCTCTTTATCTTGAAAAGGAGAGAAAGGAAAATGGAGGAAAAGAGATATTCCTTAGTTTGAAGTCCAGTTCTGGAGGCACAGAGATCTCTGGCTCTGTCTGTGCTGAGTGGCTTCTAGAGCCAAGTAGCCCTCCCCTCCCCCCTTTCACCCCAGCCCTGCCATGTCCCACCCTGTGCAGAGAGGTGACTCAGAACAGCCTTGGCTTCCAGCAGGCTGTGGGATGCCCAGATGGAGACCCGCCCATGGACCAACACTGTTCCATCTGCTGCTCTCTCTCTTCATCAGGATTCGTTGGGACTGATCCATCTTTTGGAATGTGGCACACGGTCCATGAAAGAGGCTCCTGTGAGTGTGTGCGGAAGGGAGAAGAAAAGCTTACACTTGCCACATTGTTGTCCCTGGGTAAAGTCACCAGAAACCAAACCTGGTAGCTGCTTACTAAGTAAATGCTGATTTGAACTTCTGAATGGATGACCTTCTTTCCCTGGAGGTCTCTTGCCCCTCTTATCACTTCTCTTTTCATTCCTCTACCCATCCATCTGTCCTGCAGTTGGCCTGTCAGTAATGTTTCCCTCTCAGCCAACTCAGTTCCTTTGTGGGATGAGGCAGGCCGCACAAGCACACATACGTATTAACAATAAAACCCCCATGTGGGCAGGTAACTGCTCCCTGTCATCTCTACCTGAATCTCCTGACTACTCCCCTACTGGCAAGCTCCGTCAGTGAGGCGGCTCACAGATCTCATCAGAAGGCATTCCTATCCCAGTTGTCTTATTTAGTCCTCACAGGGCCTTCAGATGGGCATGGAGCCACTATTTTCCAGATGAGACACGCTGCAATTCCATGGCTGCTCCCACTGTAAATAGCATCAGGACTTGAACTCTGATCTTCTGACTCTATGGGTCCCCATGCTTCCCGCTCCCACTCTGAGGTGTTGTTTTTCTTCTCCCCACCAGCTGGCTGTTCCTCCCTGGGCCACCAGTCAGGCCCTGTTGCAGGGTAGCTGAGGGAGGTATGCTCACCCTACCCCTGCTCTGCCTGGACCAGGCCCCAGGGAGGTTTCCTTGAGGACTCAGCAGCTTAGCTGCACAGGCAGGGCTGCTTCTCATCAGTGACTTGTTAAGGTGGCAGGACACACCATGAAACAGTCCTGAGCTGTTTCCTCCCTTTGGCTCCTGTTGCAAGAGGGTCCCCATCACTTATCTCTCAGGGCAGCCCTGAGTCTCCTTTGGCCTCAGCTTCTCCTCCACCCTACTTACATCCTTTCTCCCCTCCCATTCTCTTCATTCCCTTGTTCTTTCCTCTCTTTCTTTCCCCATTTACCTTTCAGACCTGTCTCTGTGCCAGTCTGACTCTCCTTGTCTCAGGAGGCCTGACTTTTATAAGCAGACTGCTCTGCAGGGCGTCGCCTCAGCAAGGCTCATTCTGCTGCCTCCATCCCCTGGAACCTTCTCAGCACCCCTACTCAGCACCTCCAGGAAGTGGGCGAAGGCTGATCCCTGTCTTCACCGACCAGGGCACCCAGAAGGGTCCCAGAAGAGCTGCAAATCTATGTCCCTCCTCAGGCCCTCAACCTGTCAGCTCCCTCTGCCCTTGGCCATCTCCTCAGTGATTATGGATGAGCAAGTGTTCCTGCATCTATTCTCTTCTGGGTTGATGGGCCCCAGTTTCTTCCTCGGCCGTCACCCCATCTCATTCCCCTCCCTTACCCCCTATACCCTCACTTCTTTCAGAACCACCTTCCCCCATTGCTACATTAATGAGAGGGGGTTTTCTGTGGGGATCTGGTTTCCACGTATTTGCTCTTGGATAGTTATGCGGAGAGCAGCCCTACTCTGCAAAGACTCCCCGGGGAGAGGGCCTTCAACAGAGCTGAAGAGCTGGGTCTGCTCTGTGCAAACAGACGCATGGGGGCAGATGTGTTAGTGTGTGAGCACATGCACAGCCCCTCTGCCCCCCAGCACACGCGGGCACTGACACAGAAGTGGAGCCAGGGGTTTAGGTATACACACCAGGACGAGCATTTCCCGACGTGCGCAGATGTATTAGAAATGGACTCTATACACCCACCACTTAGATAAAACTGCATTTAGCATAACTAAGTGGAAAATGTATTTAGTATATTTCTGGTGACACTATTGCAGAACTGAGCATGTGGTGGTTTTGCCATAAATCATGATGTGGGGAGAGTATGCCTGGGATGAGAATTACTGGTAACTACTCACTTGTGCAGTCTGCTTTACACAGAATACCCTCAGCCACCACCTTTGTCATGTCATGTGTGTTGATGACAAGAGGCGTGTGAACTGGGTGGGTTGGAAGTCTGGATACATATCAAGTATATCAGTGGATGTGTCCTGAACAGGGAATTGGGATCATTTTGTGCTAGGAATTATGAGGAGCTGTTTGTGCAATGGTGTATTTGGTGTGTGTGCACGCCTGGGGCCAGCAGGAGAGGTGTGCAAGCATCAGGAGCAGCCAAGAGGCAGCCAGCCTGGCTCTTGGGAGGGATACTCATGTATGAAGAGCTCAGCGCTCAAAAGCGGCTGTTTAACAACTTGAGCATCAAATTATAGCCCACGTGGACAGAGGTGTCAGCGGTAGCTGGTTGCTGTAAATACTTCAGTGCAATTGACAACAGCTTGTGGAGGGCTAAGTGAGATGGGGAGGGGCAGTGCCTCCAGCAGGGAGACTCTGCCCTACAACCCTCTCTTTGCTGGATCTAGTCCTGGTGGAGAGGGGATATGGGGCACGGAGCAGTGGGTCTGTAATGGGGTGGGCTTCAGACTGCTTCTGATCATCTATCACTCACAGCTGGGTAACCTTGGGCACATGCCTTACCTACTCTGTGCCTCAGCTCCTCTATCCGGAAACAAACAAACAAAACAACAACCAACAGAGATCATAATACTCCATGAGATCTTTGTGAGGAATTATAGGAACTTCTTTTATCTGAAAGCACTTGTGGTTATACAGACACTAGCTTTCGTTGCCTCGTGCAGGATAATGCATGGGAATTAACACAGTGCCTCTCACATAGGAAGCCCTCAATACATATTAGCTAATGTTGTTAACCTATTGCTATTGTCTTCATAAGGCTGGACCCATAGCTGGAGACACCACAGCTGGAGATACCACAGCCCTTCCACATGTGAATGGACAAAAGGCTTCCCAGAGGGAGGCCAGGGGGTCTTTGTGGGCTTTCAGAGAAGATGTTTTCACTCCCGTCTTTCAGAGAATCCTGCTGGACAGGATCTGAGTCTGTCTTCATTAGTGCCTTGGCTGCTGCTTTCTTGAAAAGTCATGTGTAAATGAGTTTTTCCAAACTCAATCCCATTGAAAATGCACTAGTAGGCCTGAGGGCTTAAAGGGCCCCTGTGGTGAATTGTTTTGTAAAGCAAAGAATCTCCTGACTGTATCTATTTCATAACATATAGATATTTATAAAATATCAATAGGATGTTTTGAGTGCCTACTGTGTGCCAACATCTATTATTTAATTATAAACTCATAACAAGCTTGTGGAGGAGTGTCCTAATTTTCCAGAAGAAGATGCACAGAGAGGACCACACACTGGCCCCTTGTCACACAGCTAGGAGGCGGCAGAACTGGGATGGGAATTTGGACCCGTTCATATGAAAGCAGTGTTCTTTCTGCTGTGCCCTCCCCTGCATTGCCTTGTCCTCTCCTTCTCTCCTCCCCTCCTTTTTTTCCCTGCAATCACACAATAATCTTTGTTTTACATTTACTATAAAGAGGGTAGTTTTAAGCTAGTGTAACCAATGGTTACCTAAACCACAAAAATTTCAACAGTGTTTAAAAAGTAGGAGCAGCCCTGGCCAGCTTGCCTCAGTGGTTGAGCATTGACCTATGAACCTGGAGATCATAGTTCAGTTCCTGGTCAGGGCACATGCCTGGTTTGCAGGCTCAATCCCCAGTGTGGGGCGTGCAAGAGGCAGCTGAGCAATGATTCTCTCTCATCGATGTTTCTATCTCTCTTTCCCTCTTTAAAATCGATAAAAATATATTTAAGTCCTAGCCAGTTTTGCTCAGTGAATAGAGCGTCGGCCTGTGGACCCAAGGGTCCTGGGTTTGATTCTGGTCAAGGGCACGTACCTTGGTTGCAGGCTCCTCCTCAGTCCAGGTCCTGGTTGGGGCATGTGCAAGAGGCAACCAATAGATGTGTTTCTCTCATCTCAATATTTCTCTCTGTCTTTCCCTCTCTCTAAAAGTTAATGGAAAGTATCCTTGGTTGAGGATTAATATATATATATATTTAAAAAACACACAAAAAAGTAGGAGTACCCCTGGCCGGCATGGCTCAGTGTCTGATCCCTGCCCCTGGTCAGGGTGTGTATGGGAGGCAACCAATCAATGTATCTCTGTCACATTGATGTTGTTGTTGTTTTTTTTTTCTCTCTCTCTCCCCTCCACTCTCCCTTCCACTCTCTCTAAAAATTAATGGGAAAAAAACATGCTTACTTCACGGGTGAGGATTAAAGAAAAAAGTAGGAGCAGTGGCTGTATCAGGCCTCTGAAGTTTTGAGACTACTTATTAAAATCGTTTTCTTATGAACATTTTCAATTATATGCACAAGTAGAGAGAACAGTACAATGTATTCTGAATAGGCCCACCACTTAGATTCAGCTATTACCAAGACTTTGCTTCATCTATTCTCAACTTTTTTTGAGCTCCTGTTTTAATTTTCCAAGAGAGCGATTGTTGCGTTATCTACACTGGCACTGTGATCACCCTTGGAACTGTATACCTCCTCGAGGTGTTTTTATTCAAAAGAACTTGATATGTTACCACTTACTATAAACAAGCATCTTTCCCTCCATTGCTATGAAAAGTTATTACAAGATCCTCTAGGTCTTATGATTGCATTGTTTTTCTTGTTGGCTTCCTCCTGTGCCATGTTCAATGTTTCCTGATCAGACTCACTCCAGGAAGGATGTTCATAGAGAAATGGAAGGGAACATGCTCTCCAGCAGCCCCATTCACCGTGACTCAAGTCATTTGATGGTCACCAGGTATTAGCTTTCCTAAGGATGCAGTGAATCTCTCTGACCCTCTTCCTCAAGCTAATAATGATGAGAATACTTGATAATAACCATGATCTTCTACAGCTTTCCATTTTCCCCAAGGACCTCTTTCTTAATGCTCATCTGAGTGGTCCTGCTTTTTTTTCTTTCAATTATTGGTTTTTATATGTAGAATTCACCCATGAAGAGTCCTGTCTATGATTATGGTATCATGGACAGGTGCTTGGCTGGAAGCAGCAGAAGGGAGTTCTTCCATCTTAGAGGACTTCCAGGTGTGTTCTACTTCCCCACAACCTGTGGACCTTTGGTCACAGGTCTGTTGGATGAGTGTTGGGCCCTCTTTGCCTGTAGAGACAGGTGTGGGGTGTTTCAAGCACAGTCTCTAGAGGGAGGTGATTCCCAGATCACGAGACCCGCCCTTCTGATGTGGGACCAAGTGTTTTGACACCTGGACAGTGGCTTCTAAAGCAGAATGCTGTCCATGCACACCCCCTGCAGCTGCCTGGGTGGTCATCTCATGGGATCATCAGGGGAGTCTGCTGAGCTGGCAGCAACATATACCTCCACTTCACTCAGCACCAGGGCACATGCCTGGGTTACAGGCCTGATCCCCAGTGTGAGCGTGCAGGAGGCAGCCGATCAATGATTCTCTCTCATCATTGATGTTTCTATCATATCATTCTCTCCCTCTTCCTTCTCCCTTCCTCTCTGAAATCAATAATAAAAAATATATATGTTAAAAAATAAAAATAAAAGAGGGCCAAGCAGTAATCTCCTCTGCAGAACTAAAACCCCTTAAAGACTGAACAAGGATCATGGGACATGATTGCATCCCAGATTGGCTTTTCATTATCTTTGCAAGGCCTGTCCTAAGGGCCTGTCATAATTTACAGAATTTGATTTAGCTTTCATCTCTTTTTAAAGTTACAATGAACACTGCCTTACCTCCCTGACTTTACCTTGCCTTACCAAATTATCTTGGAACAACAGTCATTAGTAAAAATTTTCATCATGTCATTTTCTGAACAATTTGGGGGACAGTAAATGGCAAATTGATTTTTTGCTGGTTGAAGCTATGTCTGTTTGCCACACTGTGTTTTGTCTGTCAAGCAACCCACTTACAAAGTATTAAAAACATATTTTTAAAAAACTGACCAAGATGACAATTTTGAACAAAATAGAAAAATTAAAAATGACCTGACTTTAACCATAAGAATGACACTGCGCAGCATAGATTTCTAGATTCCTGCAGTTCACATTCAGACATTAAAGGCTTGACCGGCAGCACACTGCAGCATCAGACAGGCCCTATAAACATCATGGCTTCACCGATGTGCTTCCAAACCTTTCAACAACATGGCAGGCGCACAACATCATGGTCTGTGTTTGGCATGCTGGGGTAAGTGGAAGGGGATATGGTCAGAGGCCCCGGGCTGTGGAGATCAGGGATCACACCCACTGTGTAAGCGCAAGGCTGAGATTCAGGGTTGCCCACTGAGAGGGTCCACCTAAACCAGCGGAGGGTAAAGTTCAGAGGAGGGAGTGATTGCATTTGGACAGGGGAACTCTGGGAGGCTCCCTGGAGGAGGTGGGCATTGGTTGAAGATTTAAGAGCATCTCCATAAGTGGAGATGGTGGGGGAAGGCAGAGGCTGGCATTATTATTATTATTATTTAATATATTTTTTATTATTGATTTCAGAGAAGAAGAGAGAGGGAGAGAGAGATAGAAGCATCAATGATGAGAGAGAATCATTGATTGGTTGCCTCCTGCACGCCCACACTGGGGATTTAGTCAGCAACCTGGGCATGTGCCCTGACCGGAAATTGAACTGTGACCTCCTGGTTCATAGGTCAATGCTCAACCACGAGCCACGCCAGCCGGCCTGGCATTATTATTGAGCATTGCCAGGTGATGGTGGTGGCACTCCAGGCAGAGGGGATACAAACAGAGGTGTACCAAGGAACACTTTTCACCATTTGCAATTGAGGAATTACTTTTTAATGACTATTTTTAGAGCAAGACTTTACTTGCCTTATTTGTCAGTGTATCCTCAGTACCGCAGCACGTAGTAGGTACCAGTCTGGTGCTTGTCTCCAGCCGGGCCTTGAAGAATGGTAGATTTGGATATGGGGAGAGGAGAAGGGAGGGCATTCCTGGAGGAGCAGCAGTGTGGGCAAAGGCACAGAGGTAGGAAAGCATGAACCATGTGTGGAGATCAATGAGGAGCCTGGTTTGTCTGGAAAAAAGGGCCTGTGCCAGGGAATTGCGGTGATGAGGTTGGAAGGTGGGCAGGAATGCTACATTTTCCAGGTTGGGTTTGAGGCCGAGACAGTAATTCCCTGCAGAAGGGTAGAGGAAAGGATTGGGCGGCAGAGGGGTTTGCTGTGTGGGCCCATGGTGGGGCGGGGTGGGTGGGCAGGAGTATGTGGCTGCCTCCTTGAGTTTCTGTCCAGCCCCTCATCTCTTCCGGTGTTATGCAACTGGGAGTCGAGGAAAGGGCCAAACATGTCTTTTTTTTTTTCCTTTCTTATGAGCAGGTACACACACACACACACACACACACACACATCCTAAGAATGATTTTTTTTTCCATTTGTGAAGAGCCAGAAAGAGGCTGAAGGTGTAAAGTTCAGAACTGGCAGGGCCAGAGGGCCGACAGAAGGACTGAGAATCTCTGAGTTTCATCAGCTATGGCAACAGTTGGGAACTGGGGGTAAAAAAGAAAGAATTTCCATGAAGCCTCCACCGTGGCCTGTGGAAGGCTGTGTGGAGTGTTTGGAGGAGGGTGTACACTCCCCGGAGCCTTGGCTATCCTGGGTGTGGGCATCTGTGCCCATCAAACTCCTCTTGGGGCTTGGAAGCTCCCGGTCCTATCGCCAGGGCCACTCGGCCTGGAATGAATCTTGGCACCATGGCCTGCCAGCTCCGTGACCTTGACCAAGTTATTTAACGTTGGTGCTTCCCCTTCTTTGTCTATAAAACAAGAGTGACCACGTTCACCTCCGGGGGTTAGGACAATCTCATGTGCTAATACTTAGGACAGTGCACGTGGTAAGTGCTCAATAAATGTTAGTTGTTACTATTGAGGAAATGGAGGCAGAGAAGGAAGGGACAGGATGAGATAACATACACACAAGCCAAGCTGGGGCAGGAATGGCTGCCTTGAGGCATTAAGGAAAGTTACACGACTTTCTGTATATTCTGATTAAGAAGTTATGGAAAGAGTGTCATATTTTTAAAGAACAATTTCTGAGAATGATTAATTAAAAAAAGAGTTGATGCTTAAATCTGTAGCTATCGAAAAGCTCAGGTATCCGGAATAATGCATTTAATCAAAGGTTCTAGGTAGAGGAAGTTTCTGTGTATTCCGTATATTTAGACATGTGGCAGTTGGACGCACGTGAGGCTGAAATCTTGGAATGCCAGCACTGTCAGCCCTAGGGAGAGGGCACACACACGTCTGTCTGTTTCTAGTGTGAGGCTCACTAGATGTGGAGACAAAAGAGTTGAGTGCGGGCTCAGCCAGTGACTGGCTATGTGTGTCTGGGCAGGTAGCCTAATCTTCCTGAGTCACGGTTTCCTCATCTGTGAGAGGAGGATAATAACCTACTAGTATAATCAATGATGACGATGGTAACAATACAAAGAGCTATAACAGGGAATCCAAGAAGTGGAAAAATAGGAACTGCCCAGGTATAATTTTAAAATGCTAACTTTTTCTCAATTCCTAAGTATAATTTATTTTTTCAAACTTTAATTTTTCCACCTTATTGAAATAACTCTTAATCACTGTAAAAATATTAAAACCTACCATGAGCAAAGAGAAAATAAATGAAAAAAATCAGTGGAATGTACTTAGGTTGTATTTGGTTTCTATTGAAACATTAAAAACCTGTTTACCTTTAATAGATGTATGGTAGGTGACAATTTGCATTTTATGTCATTCTCATAAGAGCCCTGTGGGGCAGGCAGGGATGGGATTAATAAATGTGTCTTATAGGATAAGAAATTGAGGCCCAGAGAGGTTCCTGACTTGGACATAGTCACCCAGCTAACCTTATTGTTGTTGTTGTTTTTCTGGAGGGAGGAGACAGGAATTCTCTCCAATTAGGGCAGGAGAGCTGGGGAGTGTGGCAGCTGGGATGCTGACTGGGAAGTCTGGTGGAGAGGAAAAGGGAAGGCAGCTGAGCTGGCCCAGGACGTGCAAAAAGACATGTGAGCTCCAGCCAGAGCCATGGTGTGGGTGGAGCCTCCTTCCTCCCGCTGTGGGGTTGTTATTCCACAGTCCCTGTCACCTCCTACCAGTTCATCCTTGCCCTTGGCAAGCTCCAAGGATGGGAAGATTTTAGGGAGAAGGAGCAGATGGGAAGAAGGGGGTGGGGTAGGTCCATTAGGTGGCAAATTCTGTATGAGCAAAAGCATGGACAGAAGGACTTCAGGATCAATTGGTGGCTAAGTGAATTTATAATTTCCCAACTCTGTGTCCCCTCAGCTTCCGCTATCCCTCCTATCCACCAAACTCCTCCTCCTCTGGTGTCCTGTTGCAGCAAAAGGCACCAGCCCTCACCTAAGCTTAGGTGAAGGATGCCTCCCCAGTTTACTCTGCCAAGCTCTGGTCATGTCAGGCTTATCTGCACTGGACTTGGTCTAGGGTGTATGCATGTACCTCCACTTGTCCTTTCATATAACCTTATCGCTCACTACACTTCTTTCTCCTCCCCACACCCACATCCTGACCTAAAGAGTCCCTGTGGATCAGAACTTTGCTGTCACTGGTTGTGGACTGAAGCCACACTGACAGCCACCACCACTCCCAGATTATCCAGAACAATACCTATGTCATATATTTCATTCTGTTGTCACTCTGTTCCCTAGAGCTAGAGTAAGCCAGGTATGCTGAAATTCAGTAATTATAGGTCATTAAACCGGAGCTTCACATCTTTGAAAAGTTTATTAAACAAAACAAGTATGCAGGCATTCTTTGCAAATTTAAGAGTTATCTTCAAAGGTAAACTTTCATCATCACCATTACTATTATGAATAGGGTCTCTATCTCTCGCAAGGTGAGAAATTAATCTTTTCTATCCACTGGGGATCTGCTGTTCTCCTAGATCTCCTGATAAATGAGTAGGCTCCTCTCCCATACCGGGTCATCCATTTATCCCCACTCAACTCTTTAATCGGCCTGTGTTCCTTTGTTCCTTCATTTCTTTATTCTTTTTTGCTTCCATCTTTTCTTCTTTCCTCTTTCATCATACATATATGCTGATCCATCCACTAGCAACCATTCATTCACCAGTTTAACCCATCCAATACTTATCAGATGATATGCTAGATAAGGAACCTAATTTTCCATCCATCCATCCACTTTTCCATCCACCCATGTGTCACCATTTCCTTTCCATATCATTTCTTCACCTCGTATACCCTATTTCTCTGAGTGACCTTCCCAGTCTCTAGCCTTCTGATTTAGAAACGTCCCTTTGAGACTGTAGGTACTTTCTACAAAGCATCTGTAACCACCTTTTCTAGCTCAGAGGTTTCTCTGGACTCTGCAGCTGTCCTTCCATAGGGACTTCCTTGGTCTAGTTTGCTTTCCAGAGTTTCAATTTCATTGTCTCTTGCTTGAATTCTCCCTCTTTGGCCTTTTGTATTTAATTCATACCTTCATGCTTTGTCTCAGATCATTTCCTCTGATTCCTTATTACCTCTGGAGCGCTCTTTCCTACAGCCTCTCCTGTTGGTGACCTATTTCAGGACACTCAGTTCAAATGGCAGTCTTTTGTGACATTGTCTCTTGCATATTTCCTTTCCTAGCTGAGTTAATAGTCCCCTCTTCTGTGCTCCCACAACAATTTGTACATCTCTCTAGCATAGCACTCACCACTCTGAATTTTAATTAATTGCTTGCTCGTCTGTCTCAGTGGCTGAAGGGAGCATACTTAACCCATCACTGAATCTCTGATACCTGGTACAGAGAGCTGGGCTAGCAGTAACATCGATCTGTCTATCTATCTGCCTGTCTGTCTATCATTATGATCATCAGCATCTAGCCATCATTTATCATCTACTTATGTATTTTCTATCATTTATCTATTATCAATCATCTATTTTTTACTTATCAATCATTTATCATCTATCTCTCTCCATCCATCCATCCATCCATCCATCCATCCAGCCAGCCAGCCAGCCAGCCATCCAGCCATCTAATTCATTGAATGAATCACTAAGTCACACTGTGGATGAATGGCCTCTGTCCCTCACCACCGTGGTCTCCATTTCCTTATTCACATCTTACTCTTCCTTGGCTTCATGAAATCTCCCTTGATTTTATCGCCCCAGTCTGAATTTCCACCCCCTGTTCTATTGGTCTCAGTACTTTGCTGAAGAGGAGATGGAGAGGGGGAGTAGGAAGAGGTGGCATGTGGAGATGGATGGCACCTCTTCTTCCCTCCCACCTCTCCATGGGCTCTGTCATCGCTGTGGGGCTCTATACAGAACCTTGGCCAGCCTGGCAGGCTTGATTTTTTTAGAAGCCACCCCTCCTGGTGACTTAGGCAGGCTGAGAGAGGAGCCTTCAGAGGTACTGAGACAAGGCTGGCACTTTCCAGGACAGAAGGGACACATTCACCTAGAGAACTGCCCAAGATGGGCCCAGGCTAGGGCACTTATGTAAATCAGAAGCAAATTGAATGCAAACATTATGCAAATTCACATGTGGTTCTCCTGATTACTTCTTTCAGTGGAAGGGGGCCCTTGGCAAGCCTCTTGCCTGGGTCACTGGGAATAGGATGAGTAGGGACCCTCTCCCTACCCATTTTCCCCTCTCCTTCTTCCCTCAAGGCCCATCATCTCTATGTGTGACTGCAGCTACAGCCACTATTTCCATAGTGAGTGTGTGGAGCTGGGTTTCCTATCATCCTCTCCTTAGCGTGGGCTGTCTATGTCTTCCCTGTCAGACTGGGGGCTCCCCAAGGGAAAGTTGGGGCAGAGATGCTGAGGTCAGCTTATCTGGACCCTAGCTAAGTCCTGTGAGGATGTTAGGAAGACCTCTTCTCATGGCTGTGTTGGCAGGGACCAGTTTCTGGCCAGGGAAGGGTCTAGTTCTTTTCATTAAGGTCAAATAGGTCCAACTGTGTGCAGCAGGGAGGCAAGGGGTAGGGAGCTGCACAGGGAGGAATGTGCCTTTCCTAGAAAGAAAAAGATGGATTGAGGATCCAAGGGAGCAGGTGTGATTCTGGTTACACAGCAAGGCCATTTTTATTGTTAGGAGAATAAATTACTTATAAATCACAGGTAAAGAACAGAGGGACAGTTCTAAGTATGACTTACTAATAAAGAGATTAAAATTGGTCACTCCTGGATGGTTAGTGGTTCACTGGGGAAAGATAGCTGGAGTTTACCTCTACTACTCCATTCATCATTCACTCATTCATTCATTTACTCATTCACTCACTAATTCATTCACTCATTCATTCAAGTTCTTATTGAATACTGAGTCTGTTCCAGGCATTTTTGCTGAGTGCTAGGTATTACTTTGTCATTCTTGGTTCCACTCTCTAATTCTATTAAAGAGACTGATTTTTATACACATGACACAGAATCTACCACATAGAGCTCATGGGAGGAGGGAGAAAGGCATTCCTGGATGAGGAAACAGCATGTGGAAAGGCATAAGATGGGAAACACAGGATGCAGGGAGCTACAAAACACATGAGCGTTATTAGGGCATGCAGTGGGATGGCATGTGTCAGATGTGGAGATGTCCACAGGGCCTGTCAAGCCATGGCAGCTGCTTCATCTCATCTATCAAGGCTGTAGCTACATTACTGTAGTCCTGTGTGAGGTGCACTGGAAGGCCAGAGGGATCTGAAGGGGTGTGGTGGAGCAGCAGTGCCCCAGGCAACTTAGCTTTGAGCTTGTTGTAGATTGAATTGAAAGGACTTGGTGTGGGTTGTAAGGGAGAGGGCGAAGTTGGGGAGAAAGCCAGGCTTTCTGGCTGGGGTGATTGGCAGGACAGTGGGGAATCCTGGGGAGGCACATGGTTCAATGCTGAATGGACTAAGCTTGAGGTGTTGGTGGGACATCTAGAGGTGCTCCTAGGAGGCTGGAGTTTGAGGCCTTGTCTAGGCCTCTCTAGACTAGAGAGTGAGGTTCAGAAGGGGACAGGATACCATGCAGCTGAAGCAATGGGGTGTCTGAGGCAATGGGTCATAGGAAGGGGGTGAGTCTTACCCATCCTGACCCACCACCTTCTGAAACATCTCACGGGCTTCTGGTTATAGACGCTGCAGCTTTACCTGAGGAATTCTGTCCCCTTATGACTCACTGTCCCCATAGCCTATATGCCCACGGAGGAGGGAAACCCAGGGAAGGAGGCTGGAATGAGACTTGAACTTCTTGATTTGGAGTTTACAGCAGAATCCTGTTTTGTTTACACACACACACACACACACACACACACACACACACACACACTTATTTTTCCTGAGGAGAAAAAAGCTCAAGTCATTTTCATAAAAAGGCCCACCTCCTTTCCTAAGCTAGAGGATCCTCCATGGCAGAGCCTGGCTCATGGTCTGAGTGTAAATGAGTCAGTTCCCACTGGCTCCCTCCATAACACAGGTCATGTCTTTAATTAAGGGAACAATTGCTTGGCTTAGGGACTGGGAGCTTCCAGCCAGCAGGTCCACCCTCTGGCAGATCCATGATGCCTATGAATGTTCTCTTAGCCTGCCTCATAGTCAGAATGGACAGGATGTGGGCAAACTAGAATGAGATATGGGGGAAGAACCACCTTCTATGGTCATGTCTGGCCTCTAGTGAGTGCTTCTGCAAGAATCTGGAGTTGGTAAGAGCAGTCATGCTGGACCAGAGCCCTTGACATCTGTATCTTCAGTTCTAGGAGGGTGCAGAGGCCAAGCCCGTATTTCACAGGGGTCCCAGGAGGGAAGGCTCTTCTTAAGGTCACATAGGACGGGACTCAGATGCTAGAATTCTGATCGCCTGTTGGGCTCAGTTCATTGGTGTCTTTGTCCAGTGGGCATTGATCTGAGGGAGAAATGGATAAATGAGATGATGGAGGCTTGGGCTCCTGGGCTCAGCGCTTTATAGGCTATTTTCTTGGCAGCTGTGTTCACACCTGCAGAAGAGTTGCTTTTGCTCCATTTTCAAACTGGGCTGCTGATGTAGATAGGGCCTCCGCTGTTCAGTTCTGCCAGTGAAGTCCCTGGAAGCAGAGTCCCAGAACAGCTTTGTCACTTACAAAGGCCACTAGTGTTGGAGCTGCTGTGTTGGAGTTCTCAGGTGACCCCCTGGGTCTGGGAGGAGCCCCGTTCCTAGAATGCTGAGGATGGGATTAGATGGCTCTGGGTGGGCCTGCCAGGTTCCAGGATTATCCCTGGAGAAGAAGAGCAGGGCACAATCTGAGGCCCATGGTGTCTGTCTAGCAGCAAGGCCAGACAGGGAAGTGGGCCCTGAGGCTGCCTGACCTCTTGTGTATGGGGGATGCTCCTTCCACAGTAGGCCTTGGGAACCTGGTGCCTTGGAACCCGGACACTTACCACCCTCAGGTACTCACATCCAGGGACATCCTGTATATAATGTAGAAGGTGGGGCTGGACCATAGCAGACATAGTGGCCTGGGTCAGTGGGAATACTGTGTGTGTGTGTGTGTGTGTGTGTGTGTGTGTGTGTGAGAGAGAGAGAGAGAGAGAGAGAGAGAGAGAGTGTGCAGGGGGAACATGTCTTACCTCTCAGCATCTCCAGTATTGTGTGTAGAGGTTAAGGTTAAGGATATAAAGTCTGGAGCCAGATTATCCTGCTTCAAATCCTGGCTCTGACTTTAGTTGTATGACTTTGGGCAAGTCACGCCACCCCTTTGTGCCTCAATTTTCTCATTAGTGAAATGGGAGGTAACCTATCTTAGAGGGTTACTGTGAAGATTGAATTCATGAGAATGCTGGACTCTATTAAGAGTCTAATAAATGCTGGCTCTCATTTGTATTCTTTTGCACAAGACTTCCCATCAGTCTGTTTTTTTTTCTTTTTCTTTTTTTCTATCAGTCTGTCTTATGAGTCTTAGGACTGGGCAGCTCCACAAATGTTCATTGACCTCACTGCACTTCAGAGGACACCTGGGTCTGCGGGTAGCACGGTCTAGGAGAGCTATCAGCCAGGTAGACCTGGGTTCAAAGCCACTTACAAGGTTTGTGACCTTGATTAAGTGACCTCACACCTCTGTATCTTAGTTTTCCCATCTGTATAATGGGGACAGTTCATACCTCATAGAGAAATTGTGAGAATTAGATGGGAGAACATGTGAAAGCTCCTGGCTCACCACCTGTCAGTCAACAGCCTCTCAGTGATTAATGTAGTTCTTTTTGCTGTTCAGAATGGCTATGCCAGAATTGAATTTTCACTCTGCCTCTTTTTCTTTCTTTCTTTTTAATATTTTTTATTGATTTCAGAGAGGAAGGGAGAGAGGGAGAGAGAGGGAGAGAGAGAGAGAGAGAGAGAGAGAAAGAGAGAGAAACATCAATGATAAGAGAGAATCATTGATTGGCTGCCTCCTGCATGCCCCCCACTGGGGATTGAGCCCGCAACCCGGGCATGTGCCCTTGACTGGAATCGAACCCAGGACTCTTGAGTCCACAGTCTTGAGTCCACAGGCTAACGCTCTATCCACTGAGCCAAACCGGCTAGGGCTGCCTCTTTTTCTTTAATTCAAGTGATAATTTGGATGGCAGTGACAATAGCATCAATAATAATAATACACCTATGCATAGTAGTTTACTGATTATATATCATTCATATATCATCACGTAGTCCTCACAACAGCCTTGTGAAGCACATGACATTGTTGTCCCCATTTTAAAGATGAGGACACTGAGGCACCTCAGACAACACGCAGCTACTGACAAGGCACCAGGCAGGTTTTGCAGAGGAGCTCCTTTCCAGCCAAGCAGAGGCCACTGCTTACTTGGGTCTGGGGGGTCCGGTGCTTATGCAAATGGATGAGTGCTAATCGCTTTGCTAATAGGAAACATACAGGGAGATAGGATCTGTAGCCAAGCGGAAAGGCCTTCCAGAAAAGCGGAGCTGGGAGAAACCCCAAAGAAATCTGGGAAGATAAGGCGCTGCCCTGAGAACTGGCAGCACTGTGGGCGGGCTGGCGGGCGGGCGGGCTGGCGGGCTGGTGGCGCTGGGGCAGTAAGTGCCTGGGAGGCTGGGATGTGTGTAGGTAACGGCTGCCTGGGGCTGGGAGCAGCTTGAAGAGAAGGATCTCTCTCCCTGAGCCAGGCCCACTTGCTGGGCCACCTGGTAAGGAATTCCTGCACACCTCCTCTTTGCTTTGCCCAGTTCTGGGTCTGGCGTCATCCAGACAGGACTAAACCCTGCCTCCTAAGGAGGAGAATTTGGCAAAGAGAGCACCTGGACTCTGGAGTCAGGTTGCATGGGTTCAAATCTAATTCCTGTCTCTTATTTATTTACTAGCTCTCTGACCTTGGGCAAGTTACTGCCCCTGTCTGTGCTCCAGTTTCCTCATCTGTAAACTGGTGCTGTTGTACAATAGTAATGATGTTGCAGTGAGGATTATGTGATTTAATCCACGTAGGGTGCTTAGAAGAGCGGCTGAGATACAACAAGTACTGGATAAGTGATAGATGTCATTGTTATTATTATTATTATTATAGAAATATAATAAAATGTGACCATTCCTTCCCTTGGTTAAACTCTTTCCACAGTATTCTATTGTCCTCAGGCTCAAGTGCATTCTCAGAGCTGCGGTCTACATTTGGCCCCTACTCACGCTCAGCTTTGTCACTCCCCGATGCACTATCCTTTGGCCATCCCAAATTAACCTGTGTTTTCCTGAATGTAGCATTTCTTGCCCCTGGGTCTTCGCTTATGCTGTTTCCTTGGCTCGGAGTACCCCTTCCAAAGCTGTGCCTCCCTCCCCTGCCTCCTCCCCACCATGTATTTAACTGTTACCAAGGAAGCTTTGTTCCTGACACCCATCAGATATTGATACCCACACCTGTGTCCTCATGACCTCTTGGTTCCCCCTATCACAGACCTTAGTACTGGGCTGTGATGGTTCAGGGTCTGTGTCCCTCACTGAGCTGGGTCGCCTCTCTGTTCCCAGTATACAGAGCAAGTCCTGACCCAGAGTTTGACCAATTCTGTTTGTTGAATGAATCTACAGGGGGACACAGACAAGTACACCGAGCTGACTCACCTGAGGTCCCATCAACTTCTAGAGAAGGGGCAACACAATCTGAGAACATGGCAGCTTGATAGGCAATGGAGCCTGGTGGTTAGAAGAACAGACTCTCAAGGCAAACAGACTGGGGTTTGAATCTTGGCCCAGCCATTTGTGAGCTGGGTGACTTTGGGCATATTGTGTAACCTATCAGAACTTCCATTTCCCTGGTAACTGGGAGTAATACTAGACACTTGAGCATGAAATTATGATGGAAAGTGCTTCACACCATATTGGGCACATAGTGAAGGTGGTGGCCAGCTACTTCACCACCACACGATCCAGGCCTGCAGCTGCTTAGCATGCGGGCTGCCTGCCAGCCACCGCCTCTGACCTGGAGGCAGCAGCCAGTTGTGTGAACCTGCATCCAGAGGTAGTAAACTGTGCCCGGGCAGTGCTTCTCACACTGCTAGCAAGGAGAAGCCTCCAGGCAGTGTACAGTGGAGGCAGGAGCAGCTGGGAGGTTGGACATCCATCCATCTGCCCTGCAGGAAGGACCCAGCCATTTCCAGAGATCTCTTCTGGTATTTGGGTTCTAAGGTTTGGTCCCAGGGATTCTAGAATTTGGTATCACTCTGGGATTCTATTGTATGATTAAAGCCACAGTATGTATGGATACATGCTAGCATTCATTCATTCATTCATTCAACTCTTGCCGAGCACTTGCTCTGTGGCTGAGTTGGAGATATCAAGACTGATATGACACTGTGAGCCTGTCTTCAAATCGCTCCTAGTCGGGAGGGGCAGACAAAGGTATAAACAAGCCATTAAAGATCAAGTGGTCAGGGACTGGGAAGGGGGAGAGACTTACGGTAGCACCAACTGGAGCCCTTTCTCTGCCTCAGGTGCCACGCTACAGGCTGTCTATGTGAGATGTTATTTGGTCCTTACAAGAGGCCCTGCGGGTAGACATGAATGTTGCCCTCATCTGAATTCATTTCCTGCTGCTGCTGTAACAACAAACAAGTTTGTTTGGTAATCCACAAACTCGGTGGCTTAAAACAACACAAAATTATTATCTTACAGTTCTGCAGTCAGAAGTCCGTCACCAGTTGCGCTGGATGGAAGTCAAGGTGTTGGCAGGGCTGGAGGCTACGAAGGCAGAATCCGTTTCCCTGCCCACATTTCTCAGCTCTCGGCCCTTGCATCACTTCCGTCATCACATCCTTCACTCTCCCTGTGACCCTCCTGCCTCCCTCTTGTAGGGATCGCTGTGATCCCATTGGGTCCACCTGGATACGCTAGGCCAGGCGTGGGCAAACTACAGCCCGCGGGCCGGATCTGGCCCATTTGAAATGAATAAAACTAAAAAAAAAAAAAAAAAAAGACCATACCCTTTTATGTAATGATGTTTACTTTGAATTTATATTAGTTCACACAAACATTCCATCCATGCTTTTGTTCCGGCCCTCCGGTCCAGTTTAAGAACCCATTGTGGCCCTCGAGTCAAAAAGTTTGCCCACCCCTGCGCTAGGCTAATCTCCTCCCCTGAAAATCCTCCACTCAATCACACCTGCAAAGTGCCTTCTACCATGTAAGGCAACTCATTCACAGGTTCCAGGGATTAGGATGTGGACATCTTTTGGGGGGGGGCATTATTTATTTCCTCATCCCATCTTACAGATGAAAAACTAGGGTTTACAAAGGTCACAGAACTTGCCTAAATCATTCAGCCATAACTGTCAAATCCAACACTCCCTGGTCTCAGGCCTCAAGCTCTTAACCTCAATACAAGAAGCCGGCTGGTGGAGGCAAAACTTGAACCAGGTTTTGAAGAATGGATCAAGGTTAACAAAAGGTGTGTCAGGTAGAGGAATGGTGTGGGCGAAAGCACAGTGGTGAAAATGAGTTTAGTGCTGGTGTGTTTGGGGCCATAAATTGCTCCGATCGGCTGGAGAGAGGGTGAGGGGACAGTTGGCAGGTCTGGAGCACGGGGAGCCCCACAGAGCAGGCTGTGATGCCTGATGTCTGCAGTTTAACCTGAAGGCTGTGATGAATCACCGGGGCGTGTGAGGGCGGCTCACCAGTATCTACTGGTCAAATCCCTTCCCCTCCCTGAACCTTGATTTCTAGTCAAGGGAAGCAGTGGGCCAGCTCTTCTGTGGGGACTGTGTGAGTCTGCCTCCCCCGTCCCTGCCTCCCCTCGAGACCTGGCTGCTTGGCCTGGTCCCATCCATCCCTGGGGAGAAATGAGGGCTGGATGAACTGCTCCTTCCCCCACACCCAGGACAGCAATGGTTTCCAAATATCTGCCTGTTGAAATAATGTTCTCCGGGCGCTGGGCCCTCCCTCCTCCCTCACATTCCTGGGCCAGCCTGCCTGTTTGGCTTGCTCGGACAAATATTGACTTTCTCTGTCCTTCTCACTCTGGGTCTGTTTAAAAGGCATCAATCTTTGCCGGGGTGGGAGCTCCCTCTCCGTAACCTGTGGCCTCTGCGGATCTGTCCAGGCAGGGAGTGCCGGGGAGGGGCCTCAAGGCCCCGGGGACACCCCTTTCTTGCTTGGCTGCAATAGAGGCTTTCAGTGGGATGCTGCTGCTGCTGATCAGGTGCCGTCCAACTGGTCCCAACAGCCCCATTTATTGAGTGTCTGCTACCTGGGCGAGGGGGGTCAGGCCTGCCGCAGGGCATAAACACGGAGGCCCTCCAGACACTTTCTCTGGGCGTCACAGTAACCAGGCAGGGGAGGTGTGAGACTGTCAGACACCCTGCTGACCCAACGTAGAAACTTACTCATAGTCCAACCACTTCTCAGGCTCCACCGCCACCATCCGGGTCAGAGACACCATCCTCTCACTCCTGGATGATTAAATCAATCTCCTAACTGGTCTCTGCTTCTGCCCTTGCTCCCTTCAATCTGTTCCCAGCACTGGGCCAGAGTGGTCGGTTAAAATGTTCTTCAGACCATGCCACTCCTGTGGCCCCAGCCCTCCAGGGACTTCCCAGCCACAGAGTAAAAAAATTTTTTTTTTAAATATATGGAGAAAGATAGAAACATCAATGATGAGAGAATTACTGATTGGCTGCCTTCTGCACACCCACAATGGGGCACAATCCCAGCATGTTCCCTGACCGCCAATCGAACTGAAACCTCCTGGTTCATAGGTCGGAGTCCAACCCCTGAGCCATGCTGGCCGGGCCAGAGTAAAATTCTTACAGTGGTGTTAGCCCCCAGCGACCGGCCCACGCCTTCCCCTCCCAACCTCCTCTCCTCCTCACTCCTGGCGGCTCTGCTCCAGCCGCACTGGCCTCCTGGTGGCATCTCAGCCTGAGATTTGCACCGACTGTTTCCTCTGTCTGGACTGGTTGCCCCAGGACCTGACAGACCCCCTCCCTCCCTCCTTGTTATTTTTGCCCAAAGGTCACCTTTCCAGTGAGCCCTTTCTTGGACAGCAGCCCCCCACCCCCACCCAGCACTTTGTCTCCCTGCCCCCACTCTTTATCCTTCTCCTTAGCATTTGCTACCACCTTCCAGCATCATTTATCTCGTTCAGTGTCTGTCTGTCCTGAGGGCAGGATTTCTGTCTGTTGCATTTGCTGCATCTTGGGCACCTAGAACCAACCGTGCTGTGTTGAGTGAATGTGGCATCCTCACCTTGCAGATGAGAGGTAGTGGGGCGGTTAGTGCGTTGGCTAATATTTATTACCTGCTTTCTGAGCACTCCACGTCCACCGGCTCACTAAATGCTCACATCACTAATGCATAAGATGGCATGGCTATTGTCCCTCTTTCCTGGATGAGGAGATGGAGGCACTGAGTGGCGGGGGACAGGTCCTGGCTGCCCTGAGTGCATGTGCCACAAAATGCCAGTGTTGTGGGTGAGCTGGTGTCCAAGTCCAGGACCTTCGCCACCCCCTGGGCTCCCCACCTGTTCCTGGGACTGGCCTATCTGTGCAGGAGCTTGAAGACCCACCTGGTCCATTGTGTCCCATAGGTTTGGCCAGGCCTCTTTTCCTCTTTCAGCTCCTCTCTGCTCTGGCCCCTCTCTCTCTCAACCACTCCAACCACCCTGCTGCCCTGTGAGCCACACTTAGACCTGTCTCTCTCCTCTCCTTCGCCCAGGGCTCCATGAGTCCAGGGCTGGACTCTCCCCTGGGTGGCGAAGCCCTGTGTCATCTGGCTCAGGAAACCCAACCCTCTCACTCCCCTTCTCCCTTAATGAAGGCCCCATGGTCTCCTCCACCAACCTGGTAGTCACTCACATCTCTGCTCTGGGGGTGCCTTCTCCCATTTTCTTAGTGTAGCCATTCCCCTTTTATTGTGAAAATGTGTGAAGAACAGAGAAGTAGGAAGAATCATACTGTGGGGAAGCACAGGGCTTGTTTGGAAAAGTCAAAGCAGGGTCTGCTGCCTTCGGCAAGGTCCCCCTAGAGGCCCCCGACCTTTCGGAGATTCCTCCTTACAGACTTTCCAACCAAGTCCCGTGCTGCCCCACGTCACACAACAAAAACCCGCTCCCTTGTATTTAGATCCACCAGTCACGAAGCGATTCTCTCCTCCTTCCTTTCCTCCCTCCCTCCTCCCCCCCACCTCCTTTCCTGTCACTCTCCCTCCCTCACCACTTGTGAGTAAATAGCAGACCTCACCCCTCCAGCTGCAGGATGATCTTTTAAAAAAACACCTTCTCCTACGTAACCACCATAGAATTATTGCTCTGAAATGTTAACTTTGATACTATGTTATTATCTAATACATAGTCGACATTCAAATTTTCCCAATTTTCTACATAATGTCCTGTAGAACATTTTATTTTAGTTGTCATATTGATTCAGCCTCTTTTAATCTAGAATAATTTTCCAGCCTTTTTTTGTCATCTTTCATGCCACTGACATCTTTTTTTTAAAAAAAGTATATTTTTATTGATTTCAGAGAGAAAGGGAGAGGGAGAGAGAGATAGAAACATCAATGATGAGAGAGAATCATTGATCGGCTGCCTCCTGCACGCTCCCTACTGGGGATTGAGCCTGCAACCCAGGCATGTGCCCTTCACTGGAATCGAACCTGGGACCCTTCAGTCCACAGGCCAGTGCTCTATCCACTGAGCCAAACCAGCTAGGGCAACATTTACATCTTTGAGGAGTCTAGCTCAGTTATTTAGTGAAATATCCCATTAGAATGTAAGTTCTACAAGGGCTGGGACCATCACTGTATCCCAGCTCCCAGTACATAGTAGGTCCTCCACTAATATTGATGAGTGAACAAGTGAATCCAATAGATTTGTCTGAGAGTTTCCTTAAGATTAGATTTGAGATAACCATTTTCGGCAGGAATACGCCCCTCCCTGCCTCCAGCCTCTCTGTCTTTCTCTTTGGATCATCGACCCACATTGCTGCCCCCTGCTTTGCCCTTGACCTCACCAGATCTTGCTTCTCCACCAGTGCCCAGCCCCAGCCCCAGTCCCACCGGCTGGGTCAGCAAAAGTCCTGCTCTGGCACCAAGGGACCAGAATGGGAGGCATGGTGAGGCAGCCCTGCCCTGTCCCCTAGGAAACCACGAGGGAACCAGGGACCCTTCCCTGGAGAGGCTCAGGAGGCGATGGTTTGCCCCTCATGTGATTTTTAGCAGCAGAACCTTCTGGTCAGACACATTTTTCATAGAAAAGCAATGGAGATGGCTGTGTTCTTACTGAGGGCAGGGTGTGTATGTGCATGTGTGTGTGTGTGCATGTGCATGTGCATGTCTGTGTACATGTCTATGTGCATATACAGCTACGTTCTTGGGCTTGAGTTCTGAAGCTCTGGCCACCCAGGTTTCCCCTCTGCTCTAGAGTGTCCCCTGATATTTTCATGGAGGCTTTGGGGCCCCCTGATCCGTGAGATTTACTATATGTTGACCTTGGTGTTAAGTTCAGGGAAGCGGGACTGAAGGTGTGGAGCACAGTGGCTTTGGAGTCACGTAGATCTGGCTTCCAATCCCTACCTGTTTCCTTCTGGCTGCTTGGTTCTGGACAAGCTATTTAACCTCTTTAACCCTCAGTTTCCTAATCTGTAAAATGGGGAGAATAATAGTATCCACCTCCGTCTGTTCTTGTGAAGATGAAATGCAGAAATGCCTTTGCAGACCTGTCCCCTAGTGGATGGACACCTCTAAGTAGAGTGAGGGGAAGAGGAGGGGTTCCATAGGCTGGGATGTCAGAATTAATTGTCAGAATAGTTGTTTATGATACACAGAAGGCTTGGTACTTTCCACTCCAAGCCTGTCATTCTGCAGCAGGTAATCAAGTGGGGCTTTGATGGCGATGCTCTGGACTAGGGCTGGGAAGGGTCTACAGCCCCAGCCCTTGGCAGTGACTTTGGGAAGAGAGAAGTTCAGTACGAGGTAGGGAGCCCTAATTTACATCAGTCTCTGCCTTAGAGCTTACCCCTCTACTCCCATACCCCCGCTTGGAGACCACACCAGCTTGTCCAGATGTGGGAGAAGAATTGGTCCCCGGCTCAGCAGTTGTGGGGGGGGAAGGGGGGTCTGAGTTCTAGTTCTGACTCACCACTGACTCTGAGTGTGAACCAGGGTGTCACTCCCTGGCTCCTAGACTACATCTCTCATCTGTAATTGTGTGTGTGTGTGTGTGTGTGTGTGTGTGTGTGTGTGTGTATGTCTTCCATGAAGTCATGGTCTCCACAAGGTCCCAAGGAAATTCCATGAGTTGATAGGGAGACCCTGTCAAAGATTGGGATGGGTGGAAGGCACTGTGGGCAAGAGTGGGTCTTGGTGGTCACAGTCAGGAGGCTGGAGGTTGGAGAACCAGCCCTCAGCCCTGCTCAGGCTTTGGGGCTAGCATGTAGATGGCAGGAGTTGGGGTTGAAAAGAGGCCCTCCCAACCTTGAAGTCCCCCTTGCCCAGGCATGGCTGTGATTTTGCTCAGGGCTCAGCTGGGAGGGGAGCTGCTGCTGGTGCCCTGGGTGGGACACTGCGGGCAGCTGCTCTAGCAGCCCCTGATGGCCCCCGAGGACCGGGCGCTGCTGCTGAGCCCGTGATGTGCCCTTTGTGTCCAAGAAGACTGAGCACACCCTGCGCCTGGCACACTCGACACACAGTAAGCACCTAAAAAACTATTTTTTAAATGAATGGATCCCACTGGGTATAATACAAATTGATTTAACCCTAATTAGCATATTTAACTCACTGCACTTTAATTCGGTTCAACTTTGACAAGACTTTTTTTGTATCTTGTAACCTCTGGAAAAGAAGGCTGCAATTCTATGATTTGAAGAGTACCAGGCTCTCTTAACCTCCCTAAGCCTCAATGAACTCATCTATTGAAGGAGAATAGCAACACCTGCCTTGCCCCTTTTGTGGGTGTTACCGGGATTAGTGAGGTTGTGTGTGAAAGTGCTTTGTGGACAAGCAAGTGCTGGGATGACTTCCTGTCCTTGGAAATGTGTGCATGAGGGGGACGGAGGGCAGACTGTGTGATGGTTAGATCCCTCTTGTTCACAACGTTCCACAGATCTGTGGTTTTATGAGAATGTCTACAACCCCAATCTGAGCAAGTCCCTCCCCAGTCTGAAACCTTCCCAGCGTTGCCCAGTGGATGTAAGACGAAGTTCAAAGTTCAAACGCCTCACCTGAGGCCCAGGGAGCCTCCTCCCTCCTCTCTGCCTCCTCGCCCTCCGTGCTCTGCACTGCGCGCCTCCTGTGTTTCCTTCTGTCCGCCTCCCCACCGCCTCTGGGTCTCTGCACCGTGGTTCTCTCTGCCTAGACTTCAACTCCTCCCTGCTCTTTCTCAGGTAAGCACCCAAGCTTAGTTAATGACCTTCTCCACATGGAAAGCCATTATTCTCATCTTTCCTGCCAGCCCTTGCTCTTGTTTTATTGTATTTATGACTTTCCTACCCCCTTCAGTCCCCATCCCTCCTCCCACTTCCCTCTACCCTATAGGTCTCCACTCTAATGTGTTTGGTATATGACCTTGGAAATGCACGTTTCTTTGAAAAATATATGGTGTTGTTTTCTTTGTGTATGTTTTTAATTTATATAAATGGTATTTTGCTTTAGAGCACCTTCTGTTTCTTATTTTTCCCCACTTAACACATGTTTTTAAGATCTATCCATATCATTGTATGTCCCTCTAGTCTCGTTCATTGCCTCTAATTGCATGTGTGCTGCATGCAAACGCTGCCTTTTTCTTACCCTCTCACTCCCCAGTGACACTTTTCCTTCCCCTCACCGCCACAAACGGTCCCCTAATGAACATTCTCGTACCTGTGCCCTCAGGGTCAGGGCGTGCGTTTCTTTGTGGTGAATACCAAGGAGGAGCATTGCTCAGAGGGCTCTTGCCTGGGTTTAATTTCCCCCAGCCCTGCCTGATTGGACCCCAGCAGAGCACAAGGGTTCAGGTTTCCCCAGGTCTTTGCCAGCATTTGGCATTATTCAGCTTTTACATTTACAATCTGATGGGTGTAAAATGGTATCTCATAGTTTTAATTTGCAAATCTCTGATTACGAGCGAGGTTGAATATCACCCCTACACTTGTTTGCCCTTTTGGCATTCCCCCTTCCTCTTTATCTGGGTTAAGTCCAGCTAGTCCTTCTGGTCTTAGTACAGGTACACATCCCTTGGGAAGACTGCTCCCCTCACTTTGTTTCTGCCTCCCCTTTTGTCCTCTTAATCCCTTGCATTTTCCATTATAATAGAGCTTATCTTAGTGGGTAGTACTTCTCTCTCTCCCCCACTAGACTGTGGGGATCTTGAGGGTCACATGCAGGTCTAATTCATCCCTATGCCCCTGGCGCTTGGCACAGGGCTGGGTCCAGGGAATGTATGAAGACTGACAGGCTGAGAGAATCAGTGTTGTTGTCTGAAGGGTTGAGAGGTCATGCTGGAAGGGGCAGTGTGAGCCAGGTGGAGGGCCGGGAGATTCAGAACTTGACCAACCAGGGGTAAGCAGAGCAGGAGACTGGAACACTAGATTCAAAGTTGGTAGGCCATAGTCTGGAGACCCAGCTAGAAAGTCCCCCGACTGAGGCTCTCTGTGGTGGCCAGCCGTGGCTGAGCTCACAGACGCAGATGTAGCTAGGAGCACGGGGAGCCGGCGCCTCCCACCTGGTGTTTATTGCTCTTCTCACCAGTCCTGACTGGTTATCAATTGCCACCTAATTTAATCCTGGTTCTTACTTTTTCTTGCCCATTGCTCAGACTTTAGTCTAACATGCATCTTCCCAACTCACTCTTAGCCTTTATCTTGGGGCCAAGAGCTGGTGGGGCCGTTGGCAGGCCCCAGGCTGCAGGCCAGCCCCTCATCAAAAGCCCTCGCACTGACTTGCAGCTGCAACTGTGGCTGCTTCAGCTGAAGGAGCCTCTGCGCGGCCGCCCACTGCCCGAGCCTGTGGCTGAGGTAATTCCCCACCGGAGTCTGCTCCCAGCTCCTCAGCGCCCTTCTTTTCCTTCCACGTGGTTTGGCAGAGGCTGAAAGACAGAAGATTACAGGCATGCAGTTCCACCCCACAAACCAGCGTGAAACCCCATGGTTGTCTTTTTCCACCCTCTGCCTCTACTTAGTTTTTCCTTTCTCCGAGGATCTGCGTTCCCAACATCTCCTCCTGCCCCAGGATCAATCAGTTGGCAGGGTGTTGTGGGAAATAAATTTGCATTCAATCATGCCCATGGCAACCATCGTGAGCACGGCCTATGTTCCTGTCCTTGAGCCCAGACTCCATTCTGTTTAAAAGGCTTGGGGTTTACAAAACTAAGTGGACTAGAACATAACTTTTAATAGCACATTTGAACAGAATTTAATGAGGTTTAAGACAGAACTATAAAGTGGTTTTTCTGCAAGGACTATTATTAATCATAAGAAAAATCATAGCCGTCTACTTCATTTGCCCAGCATGTTCCAATATATTCAAAATGTTTTCACATTCGTCATCCCATTTGACCCTCTTAACTCTCCTGGGAGGTCAATAGGCCTGGCAATATCGTCCTCATAGCTTACAACTGTGTTTCACAGATGTTAACGGGCACACGGATCACCTGGGCATCTTGTTCAAATGCAGATCTTGTATCAGACAGTCTGAGAACCTGCATTTCTAGCAGGATCCCAGATGAGGCTGGTGCTGTAGGTCCATGGCCCACATGAGTAATGAGAATGAGAAACTCAATGTGTGCATCGATAAAAAGAGCCAGAAGCGGTGCCTGTTTTCCTTCCTTCTTAACTTTCTCCCTTCAACAAATACCAACCAAGTGCCTACCGTGTGTGCTAGACGTGGTTCTAGGTGCAGGAATGAGTGACATTAAAAATACTTAGCAACAGCCAATAGTGCTGACTAATCAGATCATTAGATCACCAGCTATGGCAAAGGCCACTGATGCTTCAGATGATGGAGGCCGGTCCAGGGAGTCTCGGGGGAGAGTGTGGGTGGCCAAGGAGTTTGGGGGTACTTGGCCGGGGCGGGGGGAGGCTGAGTACAGAAAGAGCTCAATATTCAGAACCAGTTATATAAGAGCCCTGGGCTATGGTGCAGAGAATTTTCAGGCAGAGGTTTGGCCTTCAAGAGATCATAGTGCAGTGGGAGAGACAGGCCTGGGTCCAGGAGGCTGGTAGAGCATTGTGTAGCGTTTGTAAACTCAACTCTGTGAGGGCAGGCCTTGCATTCATCTGTCCCCTTCACTGTTGTATCCCCAGTCTTTGGTCAATGAACATCCCGGTGCATAGTAGACACTCCATTAATAGCTTTTTTTGTGTGTGTGTGAGGGGGATGAATAACTGAACTGAACGGGGCACAAATTAGGGAGTGGTCAGTTCTGTCTAGGGTACACTGAGGGGAGTGGGAGAGCTGTCAAGGAAGACTTCCCAGAGGAGGTGATGTTGGAGTTGAATCCTAAAGATTAGTGGGTGCCTGCCAGGCAGGTGGTAGGGGAGTGGGCAGGTTAGAGCCTTGGGTCCTGCTTAACCCCACAGCTGCCTTAGCGCATGGAGCTGGCAATTCTTTAGTGTCTGGGATTCAGAACGCTGGGCCACTGCCCTGAAGCTCTCCTACGTTCCCAGAGGCCTGGGCCATTTGGATGTGGCATCTGGGTTCTCCCGGCTCCTAGGAAGTCCCCCTGGAGGATGACTCAGGCCTGCTGAGCACATTGTGTTCCGAGTGGGCTGGGACCCAGGAAGGGACCTCCCCAGTGTTGGATGCTGGGGCCTCAGAGATGAATCAGACGGCCCTCCAGGAGCTCCCGTCAAGCCCGCCCCAATTTAGTTTCAGGCCAGTTGACCCTTTGGCTGACAATGCCAGCCACCAGGGCGCCCCAGACCTCTGCACGGTGACCTTACGGTCTCTGGCCCAGCTCCTGCTGCCTTCTCTCTTTCTCTGTTCCTCCTTTACATATTTAATAATATTATTTAAATAGTAATGATAAAATATAACAATTTAATATAGTAAAGAAGGCTTCAAAGCCTCTTTTTATATGGGAGCCAGAGCAGGTGTGGTGTCATAATGCCCATTCTATGGATGCGGAGACTAAGGCTTTGAGAGGGGGAGCGTTTGACAAAAGGTATAAGAGAGAATTATAACTCAAATTCTGGACTCTGATTCTGGGTCCATGACCTGCCCAAGAGATAACCTTTTAAAGAATTTGTCAATAAACAGGTATTTATTGACTGTCTACTGTGTGTCAGGCTCTGTTGCAGGCTTTGGGGGCTCATCTGCGAACAACAGACAGAATCTGTCCTTGTGGAACTTTCTCTTTAGTGGCAGGGGGAGGGGAGAGAGATAGACAATCACAAATATAAGGTAAAATATAGAGTATGGCAGATGGTGATCGTATTATAGACAAAAGTCAAGCTGGGAAGGGGACAGGGAGTGTGGAGGGTTTGTTTACCGTTCGGGTGGAGAAATTAGGGACGACCTCCCGAGAAGATGACTTTTGAATGAAGGCTTGAAGGAGGTGATGGAGTAAGTCTTTCAGACCTGGGGAAGAACGTTCTGGGCAGAGGGAAGAGCAGAGGCCCTGAGGTAGGCGTGTGGGAGTGTGCAGAGTCCCAGGGCTCTGGAGCTCCTTTTGATGGGAGCCTGGTCTCAGCTCTGCGGGGACAAGAGTTTTGCTCCTCTGCTCTCTTCATCTCCCCCCAGGGCTCCCAGTATGTGAGTCTGATAAGCCATGACCCTGGGAGCCCTGCAGCTGCAGGAGTGGGTGGTGACAAGCCAGAGAGGCCGGGGAGACCCATGGTGCCGGCCGCCCACTGCTGCCCTGGGACGTGTCTCTGGAAGCAGTGGCAGTCATATTGAAAGGTTGATCTCCCCATTAGAAGGGATTTGTCAGCACGAGCTGGGGCTTAGTGGCCTAAGCCGTGGGTCTGAAGGCTCAGACAGGTTCAGGGCCTAGAGGAGCTGACTCAGGCCTGGGTCCCTTAGGAATCGAGGAAAGGCCACCAGCTGAGACTGCTCTGTGTGTGTGTGTGTGTGGGGGGGGGACCTCAGAGTCAGGAGGAATTGCTTGGTGCCTCCAGGGGCACTGCCAAAGCTCCTGTTGTTCTCAGCAGTCTCCCTGGGATCGAGGAGCAGCCCCGATGTCCTAGCCTGGCATGCAAAGCTGAGAGAGGCCTCAGGACTCAGCTGTGTGCCAGTGTGCCTCACTCTGCACCCTCCCCCTGGGACAAGCCGTCCTTTTCCGAGACTTTAGATATCTGTACACTTTTGTGGTCCCACAGTCTCCCTGACGTCCCCACCAGGATGTCCCACCATCCTCTCCAACTGAATGCATCCACAGTGGGACTTCCATCCTCTCTCCAAATCTGCCCGTGTCAATCACAGCTGACTCTCACCATTTCACATACTTCATAGTGTATCAACTCAAATACTTTTCAGTAAGCTCCTATTATAGCCCCATTTTACAGACTGAGAATTAGGGAAGAAGGAGGTGACATCACATCGCACTGACAGTATACTGCTTCACCAGGTCAATTTCACCTTCAAAATCTACCCGGGGGCTCCACATCCCTCCATCTCCCCGGTCATTTCCCCACCCAGGTCAGATTCCTGCTCTTTGATTTACTTCTAACTGGTTAAAACAACAACAACAACAAAAACCTGTTTCCTTACTGGTCTCAGATCACCATCTCTCCAGTTCATTCTTCCCAGAGCAGCCCGGGTGATTGTTAAGGAAATTCAGAGCTGATTGCATCCCATTCCATGGTTTCTGGAGACAATCTATACTCCTTACCATGGCCTCCCAGGCCGTGTACAGCATGGCTTTGGGCGCCCGTCCCGACTGGTCCTGGGCCCTCACTCAGCTCACTGCAGTCACACCAGCTTGCTTTCAGTCTGGAAGCGTGACAAGCTCCTCCCACTTCAGGCCTGTCAGGTGCTGCTTCCTCTGCTGAATGCTCCCTCATTGCAGGTTTGAATCATTCTTCATCTCAGTTTAAATGTCATGTCCTCAGGAAGCCTTCTTTTCCCAGGCACTCATCACCCTGTCAGATGCTCTTCATGTTGACAACATCTA
>NW_005871085.1:3466555-3476937 GCF_000147115.1 Myotis lucifugus
ACCTGCCCACCCTCCCCTCCTCTCATCCCCAACCTGCCCACCCTTCCCTTCTCTCATCCCAACCTGCCCACCCTCCCCTCCTCTCATCCCCAACCTGCCCACCCTTCCCTCCTCTCATCCCCAACCTGCCCACCCTCCCCTCCTCTCATCCCCAACCTGCCCATGCTTCAAGGCTCCACTCCAGTCTCCCCTCCTCCAGGAGGCCTTCCTTCTGCACACCAACAGTCCCAGGATCCCTGTTCTTCTCCTCGCCCTGTGCTGTTTCTCCTGTAATGCTCCCCGAGCAAGAACCCTTGACCAGGGACCACGTCCTCTTTTTCAGTGTCCTCTCCAGAAGTGATAGGCTCAGGGCTGGGCACAAGGAGATGCACGTGAAGGGGTACTGAGTCAGGATGACACAGTCTGCTGTCTTCTTCTGTTTTTCAGGTTCCACTGGAAGGAAGGCAGACCCTTCCATTTCTCACCTCCTCTACTTGTACCACCCGAGTGCACTCCTCACCCACGAGATCCCATGAACAAGTTTGACTGTGAGAAAGCACAGGCAGTGGACACAGCAAGTACTTTGGAGTCAGTCAAATCTAGACTGCAATCCTATTTCTGATGGGTTCAACCATCTGTAATTGCCATTCCTAAGCCAAACACTATTGACTAGCAACCGTTTCATGTGGCTCAACTTAAAACCAGGCAGCTGGTCTGGTTTTCTTTAGACTCAGTTTCCTCACCTGTGCATGGGAGTAGAGCCTCAGTTACAGAGTTGGGCAGAGGAGAAAGTGCAGCTGTGTGGAATAGAGGGAGCCAAGTTTGAACCTTGTATCCACCATTTTATTGGAGTTTCGATTTGCAAACAACAGAGTTCATTTTAGCTGGCTGAAGCAGAGGAAGAATTTATTCTAGGTTGTTGGCCAGCTTGCAGAATCTCTGGTGGGCTGCAAAACTCTGGGGCATTTTTTTATGAAAATACTACTGCCCTGTCCCTCAGTCCCTGTGGCGTGTGGGGCTGGATGTCAGAGGCTCTGTCACTTCTGTCCCTAAAGTACTGGAAGCCTCTGCCACTTTGCTGGCCACATGCTCAGTCACCCCACTTGACCACCTCCTCCTTCTGAATCCAGGTTTCACATAGGTGTGTCTGATTGATGGCGCCTGGGTCACAAGTCTGAACTTGAGCCACAAAGAGGTCTGAGGATGAGGCTTTTTTGGTTTCTACCTGGAGAATGTTGGAGTCATTAATGCAGGAAATAATCAAAATAGAGGAGAGCATTCAAAATGATAGCTACGTGCTGCTGCTTCTTACTAGCTCTGCGATCTCAGGCAGGTAACTTATCCTCTCTGAACCTCAGTTTTCTCATCTGTAGAATGGGGGTAACAGGAGTATCTATTTCATTGGGTTGTTATGCGAAGTCTTAGCATCAACTTTTCTATTTGGTAGCTGTCTGGACACGTAGATGAAGCCCTGATTCGTGGCTCTGTATGTTTCCCTGGGTGGATACCTCCTCTGGCCTGATGAGTGCCTCCCTGACAGCGAGTCCTTTGAGGATGGCCCCAGCACACAGACAAGTCTAGCCCACAGTAGCTCAGGAGGCATCTGTAGAATGACTCAGTGGATGGGACCTCTGGAGCTGCAACCTTTCCCTTCCCCACACCGCCTGACAGTGTTCTCTCCCCTTTCCCGGTGGCCTTAGAAAAGCATCACCACTCCTGTTCTCCTTCTTTCTGCCCTTCTGCCACGTGGATCGTATAAGGAGGGAGTGTGGAGGCTGGGGAGGGGGAAGGGCCAGTCAAACTTTGGGGGTAGGGGCTGCCTCCTGCTTTGGGAACATTTCTCTGATTGCTAAGCACAGCTCAGCAGGCTGCCCTGGCTTAGGACAAAAAGAAGGGAGAAGCAAACACCCTTCATTTTAATTAAAGCCAACTTTACATTGTTATTACATTTGCCTGTGTTATTGCACAAGCTTACAATAAAGTTATATGGCGCCCCCAGGGCGGCTTGAGCTGCGTGATAGAATGTGTCCAAGTTCAGCACTCCAGGATTGCGCTTGGCTTCTCCGCAGGGTGAACCAGAGCCAGCCCGGGTCCTCTCTGGGGCTTCGAGCAATTGTTCAGGCTCAGATCTGTTAGCGGCGCCTTATTTATGTTTCATTCATTTGAAAAATATTTATTGAGTACTTTCTATGCGCCCAGAAGTGGACGAGGTGCCGAAATCACCCCTGGCACATTGCTGCACACCACTAACAGTGCACATACCCCTGTCTCCAGGATCTGGCCTTCACCAGTTTCTTTCCAGCAGCACTGAGTTCCATGTGGTCACCCCCACTGCCCACCCCAAATGCCTATTCTGGTCTTTTTCTTTTGCTCTGAGGAGGTATCCGTGATTGAGCTAAGCAAACCCTTACATTCAGCCATTCCCTAAGTTCCTTCACAGCTGACATCTCTTCTGGTTCTCACAACACTCCTCTCTAGATCCTTCTTGCTCTTCAAGACTCAGGTACAAATGCCACCTCCTTTTGCAGGCTCCCCTGGTCACACCTTTCCCTGGATGCTTAGTGCTCCCTTTGCACGCTTTTCATGGATCTCATCACAAGTTTTAAATCTTTTTAAACTTAAGTGTGATTGGATGAGTTTTGCCAAATGTATGCACCTATGTAACCACCACCCAAATCAAGACATAGAACATTTCCATCACCCAGAAAGCTCCCTCATGACTCTTCCCAATCAATTCCATCCTCCAGAGGCAACCAGTGTTCTGACTTCTAACACTATACATGAATTCTTGCCTGTTCTTGAACTTCGCATAGTGGAGTCAGTGTGTATTCTTTTGCATCTGGTTTCTCTCGCTCAGCATAATGTTTTTGAGCTTCATCCATGTCATTGGTGGACTAGTGGTTTGTTCTTTGTGATTGCTGAGTTGTATTGCATTGTATGGATATGCCTTTTTTTGTTTGTTTATTCATTTCTTTGGGTAGTTTATGGTTGGAGACTGTTATGAATAAAGTTGCTATAAACATCTATTCTAAGAGAAATGGGCATGTCTTTATTTCTCTTGCGTAAATACCTGAAAATGGAGTAGATGCATTTTTAACTTCATATGAAACTGTCAAAAAAGTTTTTCCAACATGGTTCCCACCATTTTGCAGCCCCACCAGCGCTGTATGAGCATTTTGGTTGCTTCGCGTCCTTGCCAACATTTGCAATGGTCAGTCTTTTTTCATTTTAGACATTCTACTGGCTGTGTGGCTGTATCACTTTGTAATTCTACCTTGCATTTACAGATGATTAATGATATCAAGTACATTTTAATGCACTTATTGGCTATTTGTCTTCTTTTTGTGAAGTGACTACTCAGTTTTTATTGGATTGCTTGTCATTTTGTTAACAATTTCTTATACATTCTGGATACAAGTAATATACAAGGTATACTGGTTTTCTTAATACATTTTAATGAACAAAATTTTTAAAATTTGATAAAGTTCAATTTGGCAATTTTTTTTGCAAAATTTTTACTTTATGGTTGGTGCTCAAATTTTTGCCTTGTTCAAAGTCATAAATATATTCTCCTATGTTTTCTTCTAGAAGTTTTATGGTTTTACCTTTTAAATTTAGGTCTATAATCAATTTTGAATGAATTCTTCATAAAGTGAGGTATGGATACCCAGTGAATACCCAGTTTTACTAGCACTCCTTTTTTTTGAAGAGACTTTTCCTTTCCCTATTGAATTTACTTGATCAGAAATCAATTGGTGATAAATGTGTGGATCTATTCTAGATTCCATGCTGTTACATTGGACTATTTGTCCATCTGTATACAGGCCAACTTATCTTGGTTACTATAGCTTTTTGGTAACTCTTGAAATTAAATAGTCTTAAGTCTAGTAACTGCCCCTTTTCAAGATTGTTTTGGCTATTCTAGGTCATTTGCTTTTCCATATAAATTCTTCAAAAGAGGCTACTGTGATTTTGATTGGGACTGTATTGAATATATCAATTTATTTGGGGGACATTTTACACAAGTGAAGTGAACCTGTCTGAGAATCAGAGAAGGCTGTCAGTTAAGATTTCTACAAAGGAGATATTAACCGATTTTAACTGTATCATTATTGTCTGTCTTTGTCTCTCCCCCTGACCACCTGCCCAAGGGCAAGGACTTGTTTCTGTTCAGAAGAGATTAGCAAATGTTTGTCAAATGAATAAATGAAGTGTCACCAATCACACTTGCGTAGCAAATGGGCTGTGAGCTAGACTTGTCTGTTAGAGAGCAGAGGCCTCCCCGAGAATGTGGAAGATCTGAAGTAAAAAATCTCTTACGTTTGTAGGGTGATGTTGTTTGTGATTTGGATAATAAAACAAGTCTGCACGATGCTTTCAAATTTAGAAAGCACTTTGCTATATGTTATTACTTTGGATCTTCACAACATTTCTGGGGGGAAGGCATTGTTGTCCCCTTGTGCTAGATGCTATCCCCTTTTGCAAGCTCAGAAAGTTGAAACCATGTAGCCAAGAACTGGGGAACTGGAGACTGGACCCAAACTTTCTGGGTTCTCCAGCCTTCTCACAGAGCGTGGAAAGAAGCATACATGTGACCTGGAGGTAAGATGGACAAGGTGGTGGGAGGTTTGGGCCATTAAGTGTGTGGTGTCTGCACAGCCCAACGTGGGCACTGAGTTTAGGCTTTGCTGCTTCGATCCACAGACTCAGTCTTATGTAAGGAAAAGAGCTCTTGAATTTAAACCTGGCTGCTCCCTACTATTATTTAAGGACCTTGGACAAGAGACTTTCCTACTCTGAACCTTGGTTTTCACATCTCTAAAATGGAACTTAAATGCCTCCTAGAGTTGCTGTGAGAATGACATGAGAGATTCATGTTCATGGAAGTGGCTCTTATAAAGCAACCCCTCTTTCCCAGGTAATTTACACGGGGCCTCTGAAATGCCCTTGCACCCATAATATTCTCTGTAATGACTTACCTCTCACTGATAGTAGACAAAGGAGAGAAAGAGGATGGCACAGCTGGGAACAGTGTGGGAATCGTCCGGCTACCATTGTTTTGGCCCTGGCCCCAGGGGGCAGTCTGGGGCGAGGTCAGCTGGTATCAAACCACAGCATTTACCGAGTGCTTGATAAAAATGACAGCCCAACAGCTACTGTTTACTGACTGCTATTTATTGTTTATTTGGTACACAGAACAGATCTCAGTCCAAGTTCCCTGCCACCGTCCTGGAGGTCACTTCCTCTAGGCCAGCGGTTCTCAACCTGTGGGTCATGACCCCTTTGGGGGTTGAACGACCCTTTCACAGGGGTCGTCTAAGAACATCGGAAAACACATATATAATTACATATTGTTTTTGTAATTAATCACTATACTTTAATTATGTTCAATTTGTAACAATGAAATTGGGGGTCACCACAACATGAGGAACTGTATTAAAGGGTCGCGGTATTAGGAAGGTTGAGAACCACTGCTCTAAGCCATGCCAGTTTCCCTTCTCCTAATTTCTGGGAGGCTAGATCCTGCTCCCTGTACCCCAAGGTCTGATTTTGATGTTACTTCAGCTCACACCTCCTCTGGGCCCCCTCCCCTAATATCAGTAGCACTAAGGATTGTATATGGTGTGATCTGACTCCAGCTGCTCTTTCCATGTGTGTCTCCTGCCACTTATAGCCTTTATCCCACATCTTGGGCCACTATAAGCCTTTCCTGGAACATGCCCAATACCATCCTACCTCTAGGCCTCTGCTTATGCTGTTCCCTTTGCCTGGAGCATCCTTCCACCAAATCCAAATTGGCTCTTGACCACAGATCTCTGCTTAACTTGATAATTTTCCCAAGGCCACTTAACCTGTCAAAACCTGTGTCCATTAGTTGGACCATGAAGCCATGGCCCTTAAACCCCAGTGAATCTAAGTTATGGGTGGCAGATTTAGCAAATAAAAATACAGGATGGTCAGTTAAATGAGAATTTCAGTTAAACAACAAGTAGTTTTTTAAAAAATATTTTTATTGATTTTAGAGAGGAAAGGAGAGGGAGGGAGAGAGAGAGATACATCAATGATGAGAGCAAATCATTGATTGGCTGCCTCCTGCACACCTCACACTGGGGATTGAGCCTGCAACCGGGAATGAGCGGCATAGGTCGACATTCAACCACTGAGTTACACCAGCCGGGCAACAAGTAGTTTTTTTTGTTTTGTTTTGTTTTAGATTTTTGTAAAATGTGTAACCTTTATTTTATTTATTTAAGTATACTTGATATACAATATTCTATTAGTTGTAATAGTTTCAGGTGTGCAATATAGTTATTTTATTTTATTTTATTTATTTTTTTATTGTTTTATTGCTTAAAGTATTACAAAGGGTATTACATATGTCTCCTTTTTTAAATATAAGTATGTCCATGTAGTATTTGGGATATACTTATACTGAGAAATATTTATTGTTTATCTGAAATTCAGGTTTAACTGGACATCCTGTATTTTATCTGTCAAGCTTCATCTGTGAGTTTGTAAGCATATGAGAGCTCTGCAACCTTTTGGGCTATTACTTGAACTGGGAGAGAGCCTGAGGGCCTGGAAATGGAAGTCTAGGCACCTGCTTTACATACTACTGTCCAGAGGATGAAAGGACATGTCCAAGTTCACATAGTGGGGGTCCAGCAGAGGGAAGGCTGGAACTCAGGGCTCCTGAGTCCCAGCCACGGCCGTCCCTCCCACCCCCTCCCGCCTGGGCCAGCAGCTCTGTGCTGTGGACTCATGAAGCAGCTCAAGTTCCCACTCCCCTGCCCCTGACCTGCCCTTGGCCGGCTTCTGAGGGGGGTCTGATGATGAAATGTGATCCTGTCATAAAATCTATACCAAACCAGCTCTTCTCACAGCCCACCCGCCCGCCTCAAAGGGGGGTGTCTAATCCCCGTTTATGGCACTGAGCAGCTGGGCCCGGGCTAAGTCTTTGAATGTGAGCTTGGGTCCCTGGGTCAGCCCAGCCTTGGCTAGAGGAACCTGAGAGTAAGGGCATTTAGGGAGGCCAAGCAAGTTGAGGGGCTAGCCAGTCCTGGGCCTCTAGAGATATGGGGTCAACATGGACACGTCTTTCCAAGTGCGTGTGAGGAGCCTGGACTCTATTCCAGAAGCTGAAAAGAGATACTGGAGGGTTTAAAGCAGGGAGCAGCATGGCCGGTCCTGTTAGAAAGACGTGTTGGAGCTTCTTTGTTAGAAGACCTGGATAAAATTCAGGCAGAATGGCGGCAGCTCTGATTCTGAGAGTGATGCAGGGTGGACAGGAGTGAAGGATACCAAAGAGGTTGGGAGGTGGTGATGGGACAGCTGGGTCACAGAGGAGCTCAGAATGATGTCAACTTTCTGGATTGGGTGATGTGGTGGGTAGAGATGCTGATGCCAAGACAAGGCACATTAGAGAGGGTGCAGGAAGAAGTAGTGGGGCCTGGGGGACACTCAGTGAGATGCCAGAAGGCAGAGATGAGCCTGTGGTCTGGAAGAGAGCTGGGAGACAGTGATGTAGTTGGGGATCATCTGAGGGGAGTGTGTGAAGAGGAGAGGGTGTAGGAGTGCCTTCAGGAATGCCCGCATGAAGATCTGGGCCCGAGCAGGAGAGCCCAAGGAGGAGATGAAGAAGGCAGGCCACGGAGGGAGGAAGAAAACCAGGAGGAGAGGAGGGCAAGAGCGAAGGAAACAAGGAAACGGTGCTCTGGAGCCTCGGGCAGAGCGTTCCCTGGATTTAGCAGCCGCAGTGGGCGGGCTGCTGGAGGCTCCAGCAGGAGTGCTGGTTTGCACTGAATGGGAGGTGAGTTTGTGTAGATATTTAGTGCAGACAACTCGATGAAGAAGACTGGTTGTGAAGAGATTTGGGGGTGGTCGGACAGAACGGGTGCAGTAATTGGAGGAGAATGTGGGCTTAAGGGAGAGGCTGTGAGATTAAGGATGTTTAACGGCTGAATAGAAGGAGGCGGTAGGAAAAGAGGTAGAGGGCGCCTTTCCCACCGAGGTCCACAGTCAGACCTACATTTCCCTCCAGACCCGGAACAAACACAGATGCACATGGAACAAAAACGTCAAATACCTTTACTAAAGGGTCTGACACACTCTGATATTTCCTCTCCTATTTTACTTTTTTGTTAATCTTCACCTAAGGATATTTTTTTTCTCATTGATTTTTAGAGAGAGTGGAAGGGGGAGGGAGACACAGAGAAACATCCATGTGAGACACATTGATTGGTTGCCTCCTGCATATGCTCCAACCGGGGCCGGAGATTGAGCTTACAACTGAGGTATGTGCCCTTGATTGGAATCGAACCTAAGACCTTCAGTCTGCAGGCCGGCACTCTAACCACTGAGCAACTGGCTAGGGCCTATTTTACTTTTTTAAAAAATATATATTTTATTGATTTTTTACAGAGAGGAAGGGAGAGGGATAGAGAGTTAGAAACATCGATGAGAGAGAAACATCCATTAGCTGCCTCCTGCACACTCCCCACTGGGTATGTGCCCACAACCAAGGTACATGCCCTTGACCAGAATTGAACTTGGGACCCTTGAGTCTGCAGGCCAATGCTCTATCCACTGAGCCAAACCAGTTAGGGCTTACTTTTTTTTTTTAAAATTGTCTAAAGTTTTACATATGTCTCCTTCCCCCCGCCCCGCCCCCCCTTATTGACTTCCCCCAGCCATTCCTACCCCCCCCCCAGGGCAAGCCCCTACTGCTCCAGTGTTATGCTAATATGCTAATATGCATGCATACAAGTCCTTTGGTTAATCTCTAACTCCCCCACCTCCCCTGCCATTTGTCTCTGGATCTATTTTTGTTCATTAATTTATGTTGATCATTATATTCCACAAATGAGTGAGATCATGTGATATTTATCTTTCTCCAACTGGCTTATTTCACTTAGCACAATGCTCTCCAGTTCCATCCATGCTGTTGCAAATAGTAAAAGTTCCTTCTTTTTTATAGCAGCATAGTATTCCATTGTGTAGATGTACCACAGGTTTTTAATCCACTCATCTGCTGATGGGCACTTAGGCTGTTTCCAAATCTTAGCTATTGTAAATTGTGCTGCTATGAACATAGGGTGCACATATCCTTTCTGATTGGCATTTCTGGTTTCTTGGATATAGTCCTAGAAGTGGGATCACTGGATCAAATGAGAGTTCTATATTTAACGTTTTGAGGAAACTCCATACTGTCTTCGACAGTGGCTGCACCAGTCTGCATTCCCACCAGCAGTGCATGAGGGTTCTTTTTTCTCCACATCCTCGCCAGCACTTGCCGTTTGTTGATGATAGCCATTCTGACAGGTGTGTGATGGTACCGCATTGTTTTGATTTGCATTTCTTGGATGATTAGTGACTTTGAGCATGTTTTCCATAGGCAGCAAAATAGCAGACATATGTCGCAGCAATATTGTTACTGACACAGCTCCTAGGGCAATGGAAACTAAGGAGAAAATAAACAAGTGGGACTACATCAAAATAAAAAACTTCTGTACAGCAAGAGAAACCATCGACAAAACAACAAGAAAGCCCACTGCATGGGCGAACATATTTGCCAATGTTATCTCTGATAAGCATTTAATCGCCAACATTTACAGAGAACTCATACAACTTAACAAAAGGAAGATAAACAATCCAATCAAAAAATGGGCAAAGGACCTAAATAGACACTTTTCAAAAGAGGGCATTCAGAAGGCCGAGAGACTATTTTACTTTTTAAAACTGCTGGTCATATTACCTCAATTAGAATTTGTGACCTTCTTGAACGGCTCACCAGGGTCAGTTTGAGAGACCTGGAGGTAGAAGGAATGTATGGGCAGAGAGGAGGGAGTCAGCGGGGTGAGCCATCTGCAGTGGTGAGGGGAGGTGCTTGGCTTCCTGTGGAAGAGAGATCCCAGTTGTCATTCCAATAGGAAGGAAGGAGGTGAGCTTTGGAAGAAGCACAGGTAAATACACAGGTTTTGTGACTGTGAGTTGCTGGTTTTTGCTTTCTCTGTGCAGGTCACCTGTGGAGAGGGAAGGGGGAGGAAGAGAGAGGTTGGAGGTTCTGAGGAGACAGGGGAAGATTTGAACAGCCACTGTGGGGAGGAGATGGAGCAGGAAAACAGTTGCTTTTCCTGGCACTTTGAATCTTGATGGAGGCGGGTGGCCATGGATTTAAGGTAGTGCTGATTTCTCCAGGATTTTTAGTGAAGTTATGCAAGAGAGTTCCTTCTTTTATGGTGGGGACAAGTAAGGCCTGTCACAGAACAAGGGCTGGGGATTCTTTTTGAGTGAATAAATGAGCAAATAGCTCAATGAACAAATTTATCAATTCAACAAATATTTATTGAGCACCCACTATGCACTGGGTACTGTTCTGGGTAGGGAAGACAGAGGTGACAAAG
>NW_005871085.1:3477158-3486987 GCF_000147115.1 Myotis lucifugus
GAGAGAGAGAGAGAGAGAGAGAGAGAGAGAGAGAGAGACATTGATTTGTTGTTCCGGTCATTCATGCATTCGTTGATTGCCTCTTGTATGTGCCCTGACTGGGGATCCAACTCACAGCCTTGGCGTATCAGGATGATACTCTAACCAACTGAGCTACCCACAGAGCCAGGGAGGCTGGTCTTTATTTTCTCCAGCTCAGGGAGGCAAAGTGACTTGTCCCAGGTCACACAGCTCATCAACACAGCTGGGCTGGGTTGGGGCAGCAGTTCCCATGCCCAGTGCTGAGTTATTCTTGCTTTCCACATGGCAGTGTCCCCGTAGACCTTGACTTAGGTAGGTGGTGGGGTGGGAATGGTGGGTGCCCGAATTTCAGCTTTCTGGAGGGAAGTCTCAATATGCTTTTCTTGTTTCCCTGGAGGGGAGCAAACAGAATGTCTGTGTGGCCTCAGGCTGATGAGTACCAGTGGGAGGTTAGGATGTGTTCAGGACCCAGACCACACCAGCTCCCACATATAGATACCAGAGAAGGTAAGCACAAATGCATACACAAAAACTCGCATCAATAGGTACAAGTGCCTATGCAAACACTACTGTGTGTCCTTCTTCAGACTCACAAGCCTGGATGCACAGTCACATATAGAGGGACACACACAAATACACTCGTATTCATATCTAAATGTTTAACCAGGCACAGGTACACACATCCTAAAGGACATATACATTTTTAACCTTTTGTGTCTTTGTTTTATTTATTTAGTTATTTTTAAAATTATAGTTAACACTTGGGTTGCAGGTGAATTTCCCGCCAAAATATAAGATGGCGCGTTAAAATGCCTATATCTTTTGAAGTATGGGTTCGATTGAAATGAAATATTTGGTAATACGCAGTTACAATCGGCCCGAGTTTACACGTTTCCCGCACTCCACCGCAAATCTATATGAACCGAGTTTAAGACGGCTCCCGCGGAGTACGCGCAATTCACGCGAGCCGACTTAACTCGTTTCCCGCAACCCAAGACATTCACATTTTGTTGTTGTTGTTAATCCTCACCTGAGGATATTTTTTCCGTTGCTTTTCAGAGAGTGGAAGAGAGGGAGGGCGAGAGATAGAGAGAGAAACATCATTGTGAGAGACACATTGACTGGTTGCTTCTCACACCGCCCCCCCCCCCCCACCAGGAGCAGGGAGGGAACCTAAAACTGGGGTCATGCACTTGACCTGGAATCAAACCCAGGATCCTTTGGTGCACACGCAGACGCTCTAACCACTTAGCATACTGACCAGGCAACATTCACATTTCAAACAGGCAAATGTGTGGGTGCACATCTGTGGGCATATTCAAATACACATACTAGTACATTAAGTGTGAACTCACGTGTATCAGCGCGCACGTGTGCGCGCGCGGGGGCGGAAAAAAAAAAAAAAAAACACACATCCAAAATCTGAAAGTGCTCATTGGCAGTCCCCTACCATGTAAGCACTTACACTCTCCCAACGCCTCTTCCTCAGCCTCGTTTCTGTTTCTGTGCGTTTACCAGTGATCACAGGCTCTCTTTTGCCTCAGGGCTTTTACACAGGCTCTTCCTTCGCCTGGAATGTCTTCCATCTCTGCCTCCAGCACTCACTCAGCATCCTCTGTCTCCTTTCCTAACATGCAGCCTCTTTCCTTCTCACTGCTTGCCTGTCTCCCCTCAGCTGCCAGCTGTTTTGATGGCTCTAGGTAGGAGGACCTTCACAAATACAGGTTAACCAGTAACTACGGTGTGGGGGTACTTACTGTTCGCCAGCGACTGGAGCAGGTGGGTCCAGGTAGTGACTTTCTGTTGTTGTCCCATTTCAAAGAGGAAGAGAGAGGAGCACCATGAACGTCAGAGCTGGGATTCCAGGGTGGAAACTTCCTCTGATTTTCCTCTTCCACTAGAGTCTGCATGTGGACACCTACTGAGAGCGGAGTTCATCCCAGTCTCTGCGGAGCAGCCTGCCTCTCCCCTGCACCCCTGGCTCAGGTGCGCCCACACCTCCCAGGCGGGGCTCCTCCCCAGCCCGCCAGGTGGGTGGGAGCTAACCCTTCCCAGAGGAGCAGAGTGAAACCCTGGGGACGGGTTTGGAGGGTGCAGCTGGGGGGGGGGGGTTATTTAACGACCCTGAAGCCTCCCCTCCCAGCTCTTTCCCAGGCCCGAGCACGGAGGCGCCTGCGGCCAGCGCCCAAAGCCGCGGACCCGCGTCGGGCCGGTGTCACCGCGTTGCCGGCCTCTGGCGCGCGGGAGCCAACCGCGGAGCCGGTGGCCTGGAGCCCAGGAGGCGGGGGAGCTGTTGCCAGCCCTGGCCTGGCCCGCGTGCGACAGGCTGGGCGGGCGGTGAAATGGCTTTTCCAGATTAGGGGCCCAGGCTGCGCTGTTGACACAGTCATAAGTTTTAATGAGAAATTTTGAGTATTTGTGTGGGAGACGCAGCCTCTGTGTGCACAGATGCCGTGGGCCGGCGCGCGGGGGGCCGGCCTCCCCGGGGGCCGCCGCTGCCACAGGCCCAGCACGGATTCCTTTCAGGCGAAGGGGAAACATTTAAAACCCGCTCACCTTTGAACTGCCAGGGACGCTGTTTACCTTGGCTGCCTGAGTGGCAGTTTTACAGATATTAAATACCGTCCTCAGGGTGATCTGGGCCCCCCTAAATCCCCACCCCCGCGGGGGCGGGCGGCCTGGGCGCAGGGAGGCCCTGGGTCACCCGTGCTGTCAGAGGTCAGTCGGGTGTCTTCCCCGGACAGGACTTGGAAAGGGGGTCCCGAGCCCCTGTCTGCAGTCGGTTTTCTGTATTTGGTGCTGGGGAGCCGCTCTGGGACTCTCCAGGCCCATCCACGCCCCAGCTCATCCATCTCATAATTTGATTTTCTGAGTCAGGGCCGAGTGGTGTGGAGGAGGTGAGGGCTGTCTGGGCCCTGCTCACAGGTTTCTGGATCTCTGCTTCTAGAAAGAGGATTTCTCAAGTGTAGGCACCTCCTAGGCAGGGCCCAGGTTGGTTGGCTTCCACCTTCTCAGGGGATGTGGACAGAACTCTGTCCCCAAAGATCCCCGAGGGACAGAGGAGGGCTCTGCCTGAGCTCCAGGCTTCAGCCTGGTGGGAAGAGGGCTCCCTGCAGAGGAGCAAGCCATGTTGATTTTACGGAGAAGGCTGCTATGCACATTTCACTGCTGATTTATTGGTTTTTAACTAGATCCTTATGCTGGGCTAAAAAAGCCATCTTGCACTTTGCAAGGCTCTGCTGACTGCTGCCGAAAATGACACACAGGGGCTCCTCCTGCTCTCCCCGCCTCGCTCCACCCAAAGGGCCATGAGGAGGTGTGAGCCTGGAGTCCTGTTCTGAGCAGGGAGCCTTAGCCCGAAGCCTCCCAGCCACTGACCACCTGCAGTGTGCACTGGAGTGAGTGTGTTTCTGTGTAAGAATTTATGGACTTGAAGGGAGGGGCTGGGAGAGGAGGAGGGCCCATATTGAGCCCTGAAACATACTGCCCACCTTTTCTCCCTCAGGGCTCCCAGAGCACTTGTCATATATTTTAATGAACTTTGGAGTCAGACGAATCTAGATTGACATACTGGTTACTATTCCAGCTGTGTGATTTGAGAAAGTTAGATAACCTCTCTGATCCCTGATTCATCATCTTTGGAGTGGGTGTAATTCTTATTAGGATGTGGGGATCACATGAAATATTGTATGAGCTGTACTAACCCAATGCCCAGCACACAGAAGGGGTTTAAGATTAGATTCTTTTCTGATTCTTCTTTGGAACCCCTCACTGGTCACTCCTGGTAAAGGGGAAACTTCTAACACAGGGGTGGGTGACTCATGCTGCCTCCCAGTACTACATATAGGGCTTCATGAGTCACAAGGAAAATTCTATATGACTATACACCATCAACTTCTAAGTTGGAAAGCACTTTTAAACCATTAGCTCATCAAATACTCATAAAAGTTCTTTTAGAGAAGAGACAGGATCAAAGGAAGTAGCATAATCAATTTACCCAGACAGATACAGGGATTTTATCACAGAACTATGATTTGAACCCAGGGCAGACAAAGTCTAGCTTTGAACTCTTATTATTATTATTATTACTAGAGGCCTGATGCACGAAATTCGTGCAAGGGGCTTGGCCCCCACTGGAAGGACATCCAGAAGGACTTCTGGTCTAATTAGCATATTATGCTTTTATTATTATAGATTATTAGTTAATTCTCACCTGAGGATATTCTTTTCCATTGCTTTTTAGAGAGAGTGGAAAGAGGGAAGGGAGAGAGAAATACATTGATATGAGAGAGACACATTGACTGGTTGCCTCCTGCATGCACCCTGGCCGGGGGGTGGGGAGCGAACCCCCAACCCAGGTACATGCCCTTGACCAGGAATCGAACCTGCGACTCTTAAGTGCAGAGGCCGAGACTCTAACCACTGAGAACACCGGCCATGACTTGAACTCTTTCCTTGATATCACAGCTGTCTCACCTGTTATTCAACATTCTCCTCTCCTCAGGGAGAATGGCTTCATGGAAAAGGAGGATCTTAGGTAGCGGGATCTTGGGCATACAAATGGGTACTTTTGGGCATTGGTGCAAAGGAAGCTATCTAGAGGCCAGGAGATCCACATGGACACCCGCCTGTAGGAGAGGCTGCTTTGGCCAGCCCTGGAAGAGCAACCAGAGAGCAGGGTGGGCACAGTGAAGACAGATCTGATTGAGAACCCCAGAACCCAAGGAGCCAAAGGAGGACGCTGGCCGCATCTGCAGAATCCATCAGGCGGCTTGATGGGTCGCCGTTAAACAAAGATGGGATAAGGTTACATGTGTTTTCCGTGGGAGTCGGCTCCAATTTCAGCCTGATGATTTAGTCAGGTGTAAGCATGAAGTTTCCAATTTAGAGAAATAAATCTCCAGTGATTTTATTATCCCCTGTTTTACCCTGACACCCAACTTCACCCCGGCCCCCTGTCAAAGCCCTCATGATGTGTTTATATAGGGCACACTGTAATTGATTGGCGTGCAATAGAACATGACACAGAAAATGTGGCCTTCCCCACCAGGCCCGACTCTGGGAGCTTCCATATTTCATCATCCCCCGGGCCCAATCCCAAGCCCCCACTCACTGTGGCTGCAAATTCCTGGGATTCTGAGTTGTCTGAGAACAGGAGCACGAGGCCCAGGGGTCCAGCCAGGCACCCCAAGGTGGCTCAGAGGGTGTTTTGGCCTGAAGATGTGGGATGAAGGACATTGGAGGGAGGCATCTGCCCTGGGAGAGGCAGCTTGGGGTGGCTGCACTCATGACCTCAGAGGTCCTGCCTTTTCTGGGAGTTGCAGAAATGAATCATCGATGGCTCCAAGGCTTGGTAATTCTAAAGTTCTAAACTTCTGAGATGGTCAGTTTCTAATAATCTGTTATTTCAATCTCTGAATCTGTGGTCCTAGATTTATGAGTCTATGGTAATAATATAATACTAAAAGTATATATAATACCATGGTAATATGCACACAAATATACATGTGGATTTTAATAATGACATCAATGCTAAAACCAATACCCATTCCAATACTATCATTTATTGAGGGCTTTCAATGTACTCAGCACTGCACTAGGCACTATGTAATTCTTTCATTTAATTCTCCTATAAGAAGGCATTGTTATCTCCATTTTCCATATGATGCCATTGAAGATCAGAGAGGGTAATAACTTATTCAAGGCTATACAGTTGATCTGTGTTTTTTTAAGATCCTGGGATTTTAGTATGCTTGTCTATAAGGCAGCTAAGACAAAGTGGAAGAAGCAGACAGATGCAGAGTGAGAAGCCACCCCAACCTCCCAGGTTGTCTTTAGAAGTGTACCTAATAAGTCGTCACATTTTTAGCTTAATTGTCATTGAATCTGTCCTTAGTCTGAGGAGAGGTATCAACATAAAGAAACCCAGGATTCAGGGTAGAGACTGAGGGCTGAGCCTTCACCAAACACGGATGATGGGGGCGTTCACTTCTGATTCTGCTAGAATCCTATAGTTTCTTAGCCCAAACTCCAACCAAAATCTAAATTCTTGCATGCCCCAGTTCCCTAATGAGGGTGCTTACTTTCTATGTGCACATCTGTGGGACCGGAAGCTTCTATTTTATAATGACCTGAAAACAGCTTTCCTGTAGTTTTGACCTAGGGATCCTAACTTTGTCCTGTAGGGCCACAGAGCAAATCTGCTTCCTCTGCTCCATGACTTTGGAGGTTTTGAAACAGTAAATCAAATCTGTCAATCCATCCATCCATCCATCCATCCATCCATCCATCCATCCATCTACTGATCCATCTATCCATCTATCACCTCATCATGCATTCACCATCCACCCATCCATCTATCATTTATCTATTCATTCACCACTATCTACACATCATCCACCCATCAATCAATATGCCCACTTTTTTTCTCTCTCTCTCCATCCATCCATCCATCCATCCATCCATCCATCCATCCATTTAATAGTCCAATCATGCCATCTATCATTTCACTGACTCACTGACTCACTGACTCACTGACTCACTCACTCACTGACTCACTGACTCACTCACTCACTCACTCACTCATTCACTAATTCATTAATTCATTGAGGGACAACGATGCAAATGGCATTCGTTAGGCCCTCTAGGAGGGACATAAAGATGCATATGCCCCTCAATACACTTGGAAGAGGGACCAGACTCACACTACAGACATACCTTCCAAAACATCAACAATCTAGGGAGTGGATCAGCAATTTGTAAATCAGTGTTCAATGAGAGGTTCAGGCACTAAGTACAACCAGGACCCAGAGGGGAGAGGGGCAGTGTGGAGTGGGCTGCTCAGGTTGGGCTTCTTGCACGTTATTGTCTTTATTTTACAAACTGGTATCTCAGACATGATCCCCCCTAGAGCAATAGTGAAGTTTTGCACTGTGATTAGTTTTGATTCTATTAATTCATTCTTTGGTTCAAATTCTTTATGGTGGTGAATAACAGAGAGATCCTTGTTTATCATTTACTGTAGGAAATAGAATAAATAAATAAACAAATAAATGCCTAATATAATTTATTTTATTTTGACTTTTACCTTTTTATTGCATTTATTGGGATGACACTGGTTAACAAATTATATGTTTCATGTGCACAATTCCACAGTCATCTGTACACTGTATTGTGTGTTCACCGCCCCAAGTCAATTCTCCTTCCATCACCAATTATCCCCCCTATACCTTCCTCCACCTACTCCAGCCCCCTCCCTCTGGCAATCAACACACTGTTGTCTGTCCAGGAGGATTTTTTTTCTTTCTCTCTCTCTCCCTGCCTCTACACCCCTTACCCAGCCCCCCAACCACTCTCTGACAGCTGTCAGCCTGCTCTCTATCTATGAGTGTCTCTAAAGTACCATATGATTTCACTCATATGTGGAATCTAATGAACAGAATGAATTAACCTGCCTAATATAATTTTAGGTAGTGAAAAATGTAATTTAAAATAAAAGAGCCGGAGAAGAGGACAAAGCAGGAAAAAAGATGCTAGTTTAGATAGGAACATTGGGAAGATTCTCTGAGAAGGTGACATTTGGGCAAGGATAGTAATTCCTGGGAATTCCTGGGGATGGAGGCCCTAGCCCTTGGCTTCCTAATTCCCTGGAGAAAGGGAAGGAGATGGGCAAAGAGATTGGAATGATAGGAGGATTGGGCCCTTTGGAGAGAGAGAGAGTGGGGGACAGTTCATCATGAAGCAGGAGCTGAGGTTTCCCTTTGAAAAAGTTCATCATGAAGCAGGAGCTGAGGTTTCCCTTGGAAAAAACTCTGCCCAGGAAATCAACTCTTTGTAGTGTCCTCAATTATAGTAAGGAAGCAGGATGGGGACAGAATGTGATTTGCCCAAGATCCTAGGGTGGGTCAGGGGAGAATTCACACTAGGACACAGTGTGGAAATCAGCTCCTGGTGCATACCCTCCGAAGCTCCAGGCTGTGGGTGGGCTGTGTGGGGGAAGCTCCCCACCCTGTCAGTTCTCTTCTGGAGGTGAAGGCATTGTGGGGCTCAGTTCCTGGAGACTCCTGATTTTTTTTAGTCTCACAGGCACAGAGGAGTGAAAAAGATGAGACTTAGAACCCCCAAGGGACCAGGACAGGTGGAGGGTCAAGGAAAAATGAACAGAATGGAGGCTCAGAATCCACACACCCAGGTTCTAATCCTGATCTCTGGTTTGTTGTGGGACCTAGGAAACTCCCTTCCCCTCTTGAGATCCTCTAAATAGGGAAGTTTAAACTAGATGACTCTTGTGAATCCTTCTAGTTAGAACATGCTCGATTTGAATTAATATAAAACTAGAGGCCTGGTGCACGAATTTGTGCACAGGTGGGGTCGCTTGGACTGACCGGTGATCAGGCCGATTGAATCGGGGGCTGGGCGTCTGGCCAGGGGGAGGGACTGTGGGAGGTTGGCTGGTTGGCCATGGAAGGTTGGCTGTGGGAGCGAACTGACCACCAGGGGGCAGCTCCTGCATTGAGCACCTGCCCCCTGGTGGTCAGTGTGCATCATAGCAACCAGTAGACTGGTCGTTTGGTCATACGGTTGCTTAGGCTTTTATATATATAGATAGCATGGAATTTCAGCTAGAGGGGTGAAGGTAAGATTTCAAATGCAACTTTCATGAAACAGTTTACCTCCCATGGCAGTATACTTTGCCTTTTAGAAACTTGGTAGCCAGACACAGGGGTCTGTTGGGGTCAGATAGGATCTAGGCCTTAGGGAATTGATTAGATTTGTGACCACTTGTATCCAAAGATGGCCCCAGATAAAGCACCCCTGGTATTCACAGCTGATGTGGCCCACACTCACAGTGAACCTGGGCTGGCCACTAGGGATCCTGGGCCTCTTAGCCCATGGAGTTTCAGGGCCTCTCCTGCCCCAAGTGGTTTCTCCACAATGTTTCTTTATCAGGGTAGGCAGACTTGTCACATCACATTCTGTTTCTTTGTTATTGGGTGAGGCCACAACATTAGTAACAAAGAAACAGAATTTCCTGAGGATGAGGCCCAGAAATCAGGATTTTAAAAAGATTCCCAGGTGATTCTAATGTGCAGCCAAGGTTGAGAACCACTGTCCTAGAGCCTTTTACTGATTCCACCTACCAAATGCTCCTTGTTCTGGTAGGAAATACAGCTCTCCCTAGTATATTTCTGGATGATGGAAAATTTCTCTTGCATGGAATCTCCACAGTGGAATCTTTATTGTGGGAGCTGGTGCCATCATTGAAGGGTCTATCTGGTCCCAAGGCTGGTCCCCTCCTAACTGCCTTGAGAGTTGGTGTGGCTGAATGGAAAACATTCCAGACAGGGAGGCCAGGGCCTGGACTGTTGCACCCACTCTGCTGTTCCCTGCAGTTTGATCTTAGGGCCATAGCCATCACTTCTCTGGTGCTTTCTCCATGTGCTGGGTATTATTGTGCTTCACACATATTATTATATAATAACGTTTTAACTCAACACAATGACCTGAGGAAATAGGTACTATTATTATCCCACTAGAGGCCCGGTGCACAAAATTCATGCACAGTGGAGGGGGGTCCCCTCAGCCCAGCCTGCACCCTCTCCAATCCAGGACCCCTTGGGGGATGTCTGACTGCCAGTTTAGGCCTGATCCCCGACCAGCAGTCAGACAACCCTCTCACAATCTTGGACCACTGACTCCTAATTGCTCACCTGCCTGCCTGCCTGCCTGCCTGGTTGCCCCCCCCCCCACCAGCCTGATTGCCCCTCACTGCCTCTGTGTGCCAGCCTGATCACCCCTAACTGCCCCC
>NW_005871085.1:3487087-3504465 GCF_000147115.1 Myotis lucifugus
TAGTTTCCTTTCCTTCGTTACCTCCCCAGACTAATCACCCCCAACCCCCCCCCCGACAGCCTGGTTACCCCCAACTGCCCTCTCCCTGCCAGCCTGGTTGCTCCCTCACTAACCCCCCTGCTGGCCTGGTCGTAGGCAGCCATCTTGTGAGGGCATGAGGGTTAATTTGCATATCACCTCTTTATTATATAGGATTTTACAAATGAGGAAATGGAGGTACAGAGATGTTAAATAACTTTTTCAAAGTCACACAGCTAGGAAGTGCTGGAACTCAGCTCTTCCCTGGACAGAATGATTCTGATTCTGAGATCCTAGAATTTCATGGTTCTAGGAAGTGTAAGATTCCACAGCTCTTAAGGTCCTGGGAGTGTAAGATGCCATTAGCTTGAAGATCTTACAATTGTCAGACTCCAGTTGAAAAAGCAAATGCCAGCCATCTATGGGATTGGGGGTCAGAGGACACAAGGGGGAATGACACAGCTTAAACCCTCCGCCCTTCACTCCAGCAGTTAGACACTGCTGCCCCTTAAGGCACTTACTTCATTTCTCTGAAACCTGAAACCTCTCTTGGAACTGGAAACCCTTGGTGGTATGAGAGCTGGAGAGAGACCTCCTTGCTGGATAAAGCCTGCAGCATCTGCCGAGAGGGGCCAGAATAAGCAGTGAGGACGGGACTCAGAGTTCCCTGAGAATGATAACATTCTCTGCATCCCGCAGACCCCAAATAAACCACACTGTCCTCAGGCACTGCCGAGGCTCCTGGGGAGAAGGGAGGCTGATGTTTCCATAGGGCCTGAATGTAGTGTTTCTGTTGGAGCAGGGGCCACATGACTGGTGGCCCTAGAATAGCTGTGCACTCCAGGACCGTGGGGAGGCTGTCCAAGGCCCGGAAGCAGGGCTGGCTGGCTGCGTTCTGCTGGCAAAGATAAGGAGCCCGGTCAGGGTTGACATGTGGAAGCATTTAGGAGTCTGGGGGCTTGGGCACTGTGAATAAAATGTCCTGGAGGGGCTGGGGGCCCAGGGGTGACTGACTCCAGCTGCCTCAATCTACAGATGGTGAAACTAAGGGGAAGAGTGTGGTTGCCACGCAACATTTAGCATGGAGCGTAACAAAGCCTCCAGAATCAGCCTCGATACAAATGAACCCCTGTGCTTCAGCTACACCAGACCAGTGCTCTTAACCCAAACACTTTCTCATCTCTGGGCCTTTGTTCATGCTGTGCACTCAAGCTGGAATGCCCTTGCACTTCTTCTTTGCCTATTGGAATACTTAATTTCAAGGCAAAGCTCTGATTCTGCCTCCTCTAGGAAGCCTTCCTTCATCCTTCCCTTGTTTCTGATGTCTTCTCACGCCCTTCTCTGAGCACTGAGAGCATTCCATCTGCCCCTCTCTTTGGCTACACGTCACTTTTTCCTTCCAGGTAATAATAACAATTCTGTTTTTGTTCATGTACAGGCAATTTACATGCGTTTGTTATGTCCTCATTTTACAGATGGACAAACTGAGGAACAGAGAAGTTAAATAACTTACTCAAGCTTGCACAGCTAGTGAGTAGCAGAGTCTAGCTGCAAACTCAATCTGGCACCAAAGTCCTCACTTTTAATTATTTTCTATATTTCCTTTTCATTCCAGGACCTAGCATAGGTATGTTCAATAAATATTTGCTTAGTAAATGAAGGGACAGCTCTAATGAGAAATAACATTTACCTGTAATCCTACCACATAGAATTTATCCTTTAGATATTTTTCTAATGCAAGAATAGACTTTATATCACCATTTTGAGCAGCATAGATTAGGCATTAATGTACAATATGTTTGACATTTTGTTCTTTTTTGTATTTAATAAGTATATATTAGATAAATTAAAGTGCATAAATAATAGTCTATGCATATTAATAAGATCTGAAGAGCATCACAAGGCTTGCCAAAATCACTTCCTCCGCCTGCTTACAGTGGTCCTAGAAATGCCTGTCATTCGACTCACTCCTCTGCATGCAGTCGCTGCTCCCAGGAGGTCCTGGCGAAATAGATCCCTTAACTGAGACAAAGCCAGCCAGTCAGCACTTGTGAACAGAGCTGTCCTCAGTCTTAATGGAATGACCCATCAACTTTTTCAGGTTAAGAAATTTCTCTTTTATTCCTAATTTGCTAAGAAGTTTTTCATTTTGAAATCATGAATGGATGTTAAATGTTATCAAACACCTTTTCTGCATCTCATGAAATGAGCAAACCATTTTTCTCATGAGTAAGATAAATCCACTTGGTCATAATGCATTATCCTTTTTATAAATTCTTCATTCAGCTTTACAGTATTGTGTAGAATTTTTGCCTCTTTGTTAAACTGTAGTTATCCTTTCTCATACTGTTCTCATCAGGCCTTGATATTGGGCTTATGATGGCTTCATATGACACGTGGGCATATTCTCTCTTTCTCTATATTTTGAAACAGCTGTGCAAGACTGGAATTACTTGTTCCTTCAACTAAAATCTCTGGGTCTGGATTCTTTTTTTGAGGAAAGATTTTAAACTGGAGATTAAAAATATTTCATGACTATTTCGCTACCTGGATGTTTTATTTTTTTCTTGAGCCCATTTTGGCAAATTGTAACTTGTTCATTTCACCTACATTTTTATATTTATACTAGAGGCCCGGTGCACAAAAATTTGTGCACTCGGGAGGGAGGGGGGGCGTCCCTCAGCCCGGCCTGTGCCCTCTCGCAGTCTGGGACTCCTCGGGAGATAACAACCTGCTGGCTTAGGCCTGCTCCCGGGTGGCAGAGGGCAGGTCCAAATCCCTAGGTGCAGGCCCTTGTCAGGCTCAGAGCAGGGCCGATTGGGGAGTTGGGGCACCGCCCCCTGTCACACTCAAGACAGGGTCGATGGGGAGGTTGCGGCGCCACCCCCTGTCACGCACAGAGCAGGGCCGATCAGGGGGTTGGGGCGCTGCCCCCTGTCACTCACAGAGCAGGGCCCATCAGGGGGGTTGGGGAGCTCCCCCCTGTCACGCACAGAGCAGGGCTGATCAGGGGGTTGGGGCGCCACCACTGTCACACTCAGGGCAGGGTGATGGGGAGAGGTTATGGCTCTATCCCGTCACACACAGAGCAGGGCCCGTGGGGGGGGGGGTTTGGGGCGCACACCCTGTCACACACAGAGCAGGGCCGATCAGGGGGTTGGGGCACCGCACCCTGTCACATACAGAGCCGCAGGGCGATCAGGGGGTTGGGGAGCTCCCCCCTATCAGGCACAGAGCAGGGCTGATCAGGGGGTTGGGGCGCCTTCCCCTGTCACGAACAGAGCAGGGCGGATAGGGAGGTTGTGGCCCCGCCCCCTGTCACACACAGAGCCGCAGGGCAATCAGGGGGTTTGGGCGCTGCCCCCTGTCACGCTGATCCCAGTGCCGGGAGGCCTCGCGGCTCCGCTGATCCCGGTGCTGGGAGGCATATTACCCTTTTACTATATAGGACAGAGGCCTGGTGCACGGGTGGGGGCCAGCTGGTTTGCCCTGAAGGGTGTCCTGGATCAGGGTGGGAGTCCCGCTTGGGTGCCTGGCCAGCCTGGATGAGGGGATGATGGCTGTTTGCAGCTGGTCACACCCCCTTCAGGGTGGGGGTCCCCACTGGGGTGCCTGGCCATTCTGGGTGAGGGGCTGAGGGCCGTTTTCAGGCTGGCGGGTGACTGAAGCTCCCAACCTCTCCTTTTTTTCTTTTTTTTAAAATTCTGGGCCAGCTTTAGCTCTGAGGCTTGGCTCCAGCTCTGAGGCCTCGGCTGCTGAAAGCAGGTATCTGGTTTGTTTGGGTTCTATAATTGTAACACTGTTGCGGTCCTGCTCACTCCAGCTCTGACGGCTGAAAGCAGGTTTCTGGGGTTTTGTTTAGCTTCTATATTTGTAACAATGTTTCTTAAACTGCAAGCTCAGAGGCCGGCAAGGCAGGCAGGGAACGTTGGCTTCCTCTGTCACTGGAGTAAGCAAGCCTCCTGTTCGCTTCAAGCTGCCTGGCTGCCGGCCACCATCTTGGTTGGCAGTTAATTTGCATATCGCCCTGATTAGCCAATGGGAAGGGTAGCGGAGGTATGGCTAATTACCATGTTTCTCTATTATTAGATAGGATGCAAAAATTTGTCATGATATATCCTCTTGTCTTCTCATCTTCAAGGACATGTGTCTTGCTCATGCTGCCATTTTGTTTTTTATCTACACATCTGCCCTTTTGCCCCTCTTCTTCCCTGCTTCCCTGTTCAAGGACAGGGTTCCTGCCCTCCCCCCGCCCCCCATTGAGCTGTCTCCCAAAGAAAGTACTTGGCGAAAGTTGGATACATATGGACTATGAGGCCCTTAAGGTAGAATATCTTAAGGACCCCAGTGAAGCATCCAGATGGTGGGTGTCCAGGGTGTTTCTGGTGTCTGCTATCCCTAACCTGTTGGAACAGCTTCCTGGACAATGGAAGCTGAGCTCACCCTTGAAGAATGGGGTGAGAGGACAGTCAGAGGCAGCACTGGGGTGGCAGAGAGGCCACGGGAGTCACAGACAGCTGGAGTGGAGCCCCTTGATGCTGAAAATTGGGAGCCATAAGCCACAGCTGGATACGCACTAAGGTTCAATGAGAGAGGCAATGGGGCTCCGTGGTGGGTTCCTGGGTGGCAGAGTGAGGGAGAGCACCCAGGCAGCCCAAGAACAAACTTCACTACACAGCTCGCCCAGCCTCTCCCAAGGCACTCATCTCTGCTTTGGAGCTCACATGTCACTGGAGAATGATCCTGTAATGTTTTCAGGAAGACTTCCTGGGGTGGAGCACTTGGAGATGATGGAGGGCTAGATGTAGGTTGGAGAGGGGTCAGGGAAGCAATTAGGAGGCCATTGGATTCCTCAGAGCTGTTTGACTGGGCACCATGTGCAATAGCACAGTGCCAGGCACAGTGTCTCAAACAGCTCTGTCTTCTGACCCATCGTGGATCATTGGGTTACAGTTTCCAAGTTCATTCAATTGTGCACAATGTATACATAAGGGCCCAAGCTTTGGGATCAGACAGGCTGGGGGCCAGTCTCAGCCTCACCACCTGCCAGCCCGGTGCCTTTCCACAAATGGCTTAATCTTAACCTCAGTTTGCAATTGTCTTATGTGTAAAATGGGCATAAAACCCTCTGTTTCTTAGGGTTGTAAAGCAATTGGACCACAGGAGTGCTTGGAAAATGATGGCCATCCCTCATCCTCATCCCATCCTTATACATCTTGTTTCTCCACCTGGGGATCATAGATCCTTCTATGATTCCAAACACAGTTCATGTGCCGACAACTCCATCTGCCTTTAGATCTTTCTGGAGCTGCAGACTAGCTGTCAGCTGATTCCTGATCAGTGGCTCCTGGATTTGGGAACAGGGGCATGAGCCAACTCTCAAAGTTGTTTAATTCTCTTGTTTCCTGATTCCAAGGTTCACAGGCCCCCACTCCCCCCCACTTTTCTCTCTGGAAAGCCTCTCTGTTAATACTCTTTTTCCCACCTTCCCTCATCTCTGTCCCCTTAGTGGGACTCTACTTGGTTTCCTGCCTCCCAGCCTTTGCTCACATTCATACCTCTGCTTGGAGCAGCCTCCCCTTCACTCTCCATCCAGCTCCCTCTAACTTCTTCTTTTGGTTTGGATGTCACCTTCTGAGACCTAGCTGGTCTGGGTGCTATGGCTCTTCCCCAAGACGGGGTGGGCATGTCTTTAAAGGGTCTGGGATAGAAGAAACATCTTCAAGTGGTTTCTGTGGAGGGCAACTATTCATGCCTTCACTCACTCACTCACTCACTCACTCACTCACTCAGCAAACATTCACTAAGCTCCTACGCTGGCCAGGCCCTTGGCTGGTGCTAGACCAACCGAGGGGAGACAGTACAGGGAGGCTTAAGAGCAGTAACTTCGGTGTTTGCCTGATCAAAGTATGAGTCCTGATTCTGACACTTTATAACTGTGTAACCTTGGCAACTGATCTACCCTCTCTGAGCTTTAGATTTCACATCCATAAAAAGGGGAAAATAATGGGCCCTATATCTTAGGATCACTGTGAAAATGAATGGGGTAATCCATGTATTAGTCTGCTAGAGCCACCATAACAAAGTACTGGCGGTCTAGACAACAGAAATGCACTTTCTCACAGTTCTAGAGACTGGAAGTCCGAGATCAAGGTGCCAGCAGGGACCTCTCTCCTTGGCTTGTAGACGGCTTCCTCTTGCTGTGTCCTCACATTGCCTTTCTTTGTGTATCAGTCCTATCAAATCAGGGCACCACCTCATTTTAACTAATTTGTGACCTCATTTAACTAATTACCTCCTAAAGACCTATGTCCAAATATAGTCACACTGGGGGCTTCAACATATGAATTTTGGGGGGATACAATTCAGTCCATAACACCACATTAAGTGGTGAGCTGAGCTCAGCACAGTTCTATGTGACTCTTCCCATGGCGCTCAGCTTAATGGTTGTCCTTTAGGGTCCCTGCATCTCATGGAAGAAATGGCCTGTAAAGAGGAAATGTAAGGGGAGGTGGTACCCCAAATGGGGTACAAAAGGGTAGAGTCAAAACCAGGACCCAGGTCTTTGACCACACCCTGTGCTGCTCAGAGTTGTGATCTCAAAAGTTCAGTGTTTCAATGGACTATGAGCTTCTCGAGGGCTGGGGCCTTGTCTGATTCAACTCTGTGGGCTGAGCAGAGGATCCTGCACCTGAGAATGCTGGATGACTGACTGAATGAATATATGAGATTAGGAATGAATGATGGAGATAGTGGCTGGAAGGGTAAGAGGGAGGATGGATGAATGGATGATGGACTCCTGGGAGGAGGAGGAACAGCTTCAACTCCGCCCAAGTTTGTTAATCCTTTTAAACCTTTGTTTCTTCAGCTGTAGAATGGGGTATTAACCATACAGACCACACAGGTGGCTTTGAGGATTTAATGAGATAATAGCAGCAAAGCACCTTGAACAATGATTGCAGCTTTTGGGCAAAGAAGTAGGATGAGCTCCTGGAATGGGGCTGGCGCTGCTGACTATGGCAGACCAGGCATCACCTGCTCAAGCCTCACAGCGCCCCTCCATCCTCCCAGGGGACAGGTCAGTGTCTGGGGGAGACAGAAATGTCTGTCCAGTTGTGCAAGGAGCCATGGAGCAAACAGAGTCATCTACCGGCGACACCACTTAACTAATTTCCCACTTAAGCTGCCTTACCAGCCTTGGGAAGTAAAGTAGAATTTTTGCAATCATTTGGCAGAAGAGGAAACCAAGGCCCAGGAAGAGGGAGTGATTTGCCCAAGGTCATGAGCTTGAGCTTCCCGGAGAGCCCCAAGGTGGCAGGTGCATTGGCTTCAGTGGCCTTTGGGTTAATCTCCACTCTTTGGTTGGCCAGCCTCCACTTTGAGGATTTTCTCTGCCCCTTGTCTTGGCAGAGGCTCAGGAAGGGGTCTGAAGTTGAGGTTTTGTGGTGGGAGAGCTGGGCTTAGAATGGCCTTCAGTGTCTCACACACATGGGATGTAAGTGGTCAGTGGGACTGGGGGCTGAGGGAGGCTTACAGGGCCTCCCTTTGCAAAGAGGCCGTAGGGTACCAAAGACGGCAGTGATTGGTGGTGATCCTGGTGCAAAGACCTGCCTGCCCTCCTCTGGGAGGTAGCAAAGCATCCCAGTTCAGGCACTCTGGAGCCAAGCGCAAGAGGTTCCAATTCCCACTCCTCCACCCACTACTGTGAGCAAGTTATATCTCTGCACCTCAGTTTCTCAGTCTTAAAATGGGCCAAATCATGATAGAACCCAACTCATTGCATTGCCCAAGAGGGACAAATGAGGCCATGCACTTAAACACCCAGGGACATCAGATAGGCTCATGCTTTGCTTTATCTTGGCTGGAGAGAGGGAGCTAGACCTTATACAGCCAGATTCTTCCTCTCCTGGGGACGTCCACAGCTCAGGGGCATATGGGACGGGGAAGGTGGCCATGCCCATGTCCCCATGTGCTAGAGCTGAAGCGGGGAGAGGACAGGCTGTGAGCAGCTAGCTCCCTGCTGGCTGAGCCCCAGCGATAAATCACAAACATGCTTTTAATGATTATTTAAAGCTCTTGGCTGACTGTCCATCCAGGAAGGGCTAGCTCAGCCCTCATTAGGCCGAGGTGGATCGCAGGGATGCTTGCCCACGCCTCATTGAGGTGGCTTCTTTTATTCCATTATTTTCGTAATAGACTCATTGACACAATATTGTTCTTGGCCCCAGCTCAGACCCTCGGCTCGCGTTCAGAGGCAACAGGCTGACCCAGCCAAGAAACTGCAAACTTCCCATCAAGCAGGCAGTAGGCATGAGGGCTCAGCAATTTCTCGTCCATAGACATCACTGGCAGGGTGAGAAGGGGCGGTCTGGTGTTAGTGGGCTTCAGGCCTGGGTGCTAGGGGAGAGAAATGATGCAGAGGGCAAGAGGGAAGGAGGGGTACCCTTCTAGGTTAGCCTTTCATTCATTTAACAGACATTTACACTGAGTACACGTGTTCGGCATTGTCCCCATCACAGACACTACCAGAGCCTGGAGGACTTTCAAGACCATCTAGAACAGCGGTTCTCAACATGTGGGTTGCGGCCCCTTTGGGGGTCGAACGACCCTTTCACAGGGGTCACCTAAGACCATCAGAAAACACATATATAATTACATATTGTTTTTGTGATTAATCACTATGCTTTAATTATGTTCAATTTGTAACAATGAAAATAGATCCTGCATATCAGATATTTACATTACGATTCATAACAGTAGCAAAATTACAGTTATGAAGTAGCAATGAAAATAATTTTATGGTTGGGGGTCACCACAACATGAGGAACTGTATTAAAGGGTCGCGGCATTAGGAAGGTTGAGAACCACTGATCTAGAACAATGGTCGTCAAACTGTGCCTCATGGAACCCTAAGGGTTTCTCAGAATGTAGAGAAGAAGGGGGTCTCTGGGTCTGCCATTCCATTCTTAGCCCAAGCAGCCAGATTTTAATGTATTTTTCCTTTGGGCTTCTTTGTAAGGTTCTATTGGAAGTAAGGATTGTGCTAGTTAAAAGAGAAGTTTGAATACCACTGGTGAACTCTTTATTGTACAAAAGGGGAAACTGCGGCCCAGAGAGAGGCCAGACTTGCCTAAGTTCACACAGATGTTAGCACAGTAAGGACCCATCTCCTGGACCCTAGTTGTGTGAGGAGCCAGAACCAGTATGTGAAACTATCAGAGAACAAGAAACACTGGTCTCAGCGCCTCAGGTGTGCAGATGGTGTCCCAGGTCGTGACTGCCTCCCTGTGAGCAGCCCGCCCAGGGGTGTGTGTGGGACCCCCAGAAACATGCACCCTCCCAGGAACCTCAGTTTTCTGCATTTCTTCAGCTCAGTTAACATGGTCTCCACTGCATTCAACATGAGTGTCAGGGGTTGGGGTGGGGGGATCCAGCTGCCTTGCCCAACCTCCGGGGTCAGCTCCCTGGGAGGAGAAATCCAGGGTCTTGGACCCACTGGGAAACCGGTGCTGGGAGACGTATGTGTCAGGAAGGGTCTCAGCAGGAAACAGAGGGCACCCTCAGGCTGGTCCGTGGAGGTGAGGTTTTTGTTTTCTTATATTGTGCTAAAATATATAACAAAATTTACCATTTTAACCACGTTAAGTGTTCATTTCAGTGACATTAGGTACATTTACATTGTTGTACAGCTGTCACATCATCCATCTCCAGAACTTTTCCATATTCCCAACTGAATCTCTGTACCCACCGAACACTAACGCCCACCCCTCCCCCTGCCCCTGGTGACCTCTGTTCTACTCTCTGTCTCTATGAATTTGCCTATTCTAGGTAGGTATGGACATAAGTTTTAAAAGGGACTATTTACAAAGGTGTGGGGAGGGTTTAGGAGAAGCATCGAGGTATGGGGCAGTGGCCTGGGGCTGGGAGCTCAGGAAGCTGCTACCTCTCCTAGACCTGAGGTGAAGGCTGGGAGCAGCCTGCAGGGGCACCGGACAAGCAGGGGCAGTGGTTGTGGAGGGGCCGTGAAAGAGAGCGAGCTCCAAAGCAAGCCCATGGAAAACCCCGAGGCTGTCTAATTGCACCACAATAAACCATGGAGGCAGCAAAGGCTGTGACTAAATTCCAAGGATCTGCTGGCAGTTGCATATTGTAGGAGAAGGACAATGGGAAGGTATAAGGAATTTCCATTTCCTGTCCCTTGCTCCCTAACAACTTCTCACACTCAGTGATTTGCTGCAAATTTATTTTGCTTTGTGGCAGATGATTTTCGTGCCGAGAGGTGTTCCCTGCCCCCCTGTGTTGAATTCTCCATCCACGTGGCCTGAGACTCTCTGATTTCACAACAGCAGCATTGCTAAGCTCTGCCAACCCGTCCTCCACCTCCCAGAGATACAGAGTAACTTGGATGTTGGAGAAAGAACATGCTATGAGTGGTTTTCATTTAATTTTCACATCAGAGTTGAGGTATTTCTTGATTTCTCTCACCAATACCTGGGCTGTGAACTGACTTCTTGCTAAAACCTCTCTGTCACCCCCTATTATACACTTGACTTCCCCTTCTCCTCCTCCTCCTCCTCCTCCTCCTCCTCCACCTCCTCCTCCTCCTCCTCGTCTTCTTCACTTCGTCTTCTTCTTCTTCCTCTTCTTTTTCTTCACCTCCTCCACCTCCTTCTTTTTCTTCTCCTTCTCTCTCTCTTTCTCTCTCCCTCCCCCCGCCCCCCCCTCCATCCTTGAATATCCTAGGCCCAGCCCATCCACCTGAGAGCTCCCCCTCACCCTCTGCTGCCCTGCTACCCAGTGCCTTCCTGTGTCCCCGAGGTGATGGGTGAAGTCTGACTCTATGTCTGGGGAGAAACCATAGGAGATCCGAATCTCTTATGGCCCTGACTGCCTGGGGTGGGGGTGGGGGGGGTGGGAACTTGGTGGGAAGCTGGCACTGCTAAGAGGCAGGATCCGTTCTCACCTTCTGCCTATGCAATCAGAATTGTATATCAATTACTTTCTGAGAAATTTGCATACATTTATAAACTCAGTTAATTTTCACAACAACCCTGCTCAGGAGGCATTATTCCTGTTTTGCTGAGAAATCTGAGGTGTAGAGAGGTCAAATGACTTATCAGAGGATGCACAGCTGTCTGTCACAGAGACTTGAATGTAGGTAGATCTGTTCCCAAAGCTCTTTCAAACCAGTTCAGGAGGAAGTGAGTTCCTGGTCTCTGGAAGCATGTAAGCAGAGGTGAATGGTCATGGAGGGAGTACATTCCAGGAGGGGGTTCCTTCCAGTCCTGGGATGCTGAGATTCTAAGACTAGATCTTGGTTCTGATTTGGATATTCTCTAGTTGACATGTACCTCTTGGGAAGTAGAATTGGGGTGGGTGCCTCAGTGAGGTCTGGGTTTGGGTGGAGGTCAAAGTCCTGGGTTTGCGGGGTGTGGGGGGTGGGGGTGGGGGTGGGGAGAGGTGATCAGGTAATGGGTTCTCCACTCCCCTTCCTGGCCTTGTTGCTCTCGCCTGGTCTCTGAGCCCCAGATGGGCGATATTTAAAAATCCATTCAGTGCCAAACATAAGTGTCACCAAGGTTGCAGGGAAACAAGCTCAGAGTGGGGAGCAGGAGTCCCAGGTTAATCCCGTTGCGGCTGCAAGTTTGTGGTGTGACTGGGCAAGCTCCCCCCTCCCCCCACCGCCATTTATTGAGGGGCTGGGGAGGCTGGCTGCCGAGGATCCTCGGGTTCTGGGGTGCTGCTGTTCAGTTCTCTGGGAGGGGAGGCAGGCTTGCACAGGAGGTAAACCAGGCTGCACCATGGGGCTCCTGGTGTGGACTCGGGTTTCTCCTGCTCGTGCTGGCACCCAGACTCCTGACCCTCAGAATCTGAGTGAGATAACAAATGCTATTTTAAGCTTCTTTGAGGGTCATTTGTTATGCAGCAATAAATAACTAAAACACGCATGAATCTATGATTAGGTGACAGTGATGGCCTCAATCACATGTCTGGTGGGTGGCTGGCTGAAGGCTGGGGTGACAGGGGACCTGGCCATGTGTCTCATCACTCAGCAGGCCAGCCTGAGGGTCTTCACACGGTGGCAGTCACAGGCTTCCCCAAACAGCCAGAGAAGCCAAGACCAAAGTGTCAGTGCTTTTAAAGCCTCTGCTTGCACCACATTTGCTAATGACCCATTGGCCAAAGTATCACATGGCCAAACTGGATTCCAGGTGTGAGGAAACAGACTCAACCTCTTGATGGCTAAGGGAGAACTTGTGGCCACTTTTTGCAATGATGTGAGGTTCATGTACAATCGCCCAGTGCCCTCAACACCCTTCCCTTCTCCACTTCTTCACGCTCGAGCAGCCTCCCTTTTGTTAAATCTACACCTCTTGATTTCAGGTTATGTGGCAGGTGTTTTCACCATCACGGCCTTCATTAATCCCTAACAACAGCCCTTGCATGGTAACCCACCTCACGGATGAGGACAGAGGCTCAGAAGGACGAGGTGGTGGCCTAAAGTCATAAAGCTGGTAACTGGCAGAGCCAGGATCCAGCCCAGACCCAGGAATTCCAAGTTTGGTATTAGTTTTACTTTCCCTGTCAAGATGCCCAGAACTTTCCATTTCACTTGGTCTTTTCAGACACACACAGGCAGGATATGTGGAGACTGGTCCCTGGCTGGGTTCTCCCAGGAATCCTGCTCTGGAACTGCTGGTTGGGCTGCAGGGGATGAGCCTGGGGCAGGAGGTTTGGGCAACATGAACAGACTCTAGGCTAGGGGGAGACAAAGGCCTAGGCGCCCTCTCATTGCCCGTGCCCCATTCCCTCCTTCCTTGCCTATGTCTGTCCTTTGAGAAGAGAGGAGATTCTGGCCATTAGGAGAGAAAACTGTCATCTTCAGGCACTAAGAAACCAGGGGAGGGAGGAGGGGATGAGGAGGGAAAGAAGGAAGGAGAGAAAGGAGAAGAAGGAGGAACAGCGGGGAGGCCAGGGGGGAAGAAGTAGAAGAAAGGGGAAAGGTTCAGGAAGAAGGAAGAAGAGGGAGGCCTAAGAAGGTAACAATAGAGGGGAAACAATAAAAAGATAGAAAATTAACGAGACATCGAGGTTTAAGACAGTGAGAGATGGGGATAAGGAGAAAAGAGAGGGACAGAGAAAAGTAAGCCCTAAGACAGGGGTAGAGGGAAACAGAGACAGGGAGACAGATGCTTGGAGAGATAAGAGAAATAGGCAGAGAAAGGATGAAGCAAGAGAGAAAGGAAGTTGGCAGGGTTGTAAGGGGAAGGAGGAGAGGAGCAAAGTGTTGGAGGGGGGGCATTAGTCATACTGTGTGACCTTGGCTAGGTCAGGTCATCTATTGGAGCCCCATTTCCACATCAATAGAACTGTCTTGTGAAGCAGTTGAGGATGACATAAGAAAATGTGTGTGAGTACTTTGGGCAACAATAAAATACTATACCAATATTCATTAATACTATTGATGTGTTATAATTACTACGTCCTGGTGGGAGAACTTAATGCTAGAAAAGAGTGTCAGGACTGGTGCTAAGGACACATTTAACACCTCTTCTCTAATGAACAGCTTAGGGTCAAGTGCAAACTGGGGTTTCTTGATACTAAGACACTACTACATATAAGATGTTCTATTAACTTAATTACACTTTGGGGTGGGGGAGAATTGCTATATTACAGGTACATAATTAAGAATAGTAACTGATAACATACAATTGTCTGTACAATTGCTCATTTTTTTCTCTCAGAATCACAATCAATGTTTGGGTGTACCCTGGAACATTGATGTTCTGTTGAACCCCTTTAGGTTATCAGCAATTATACAAAAAAACACAGTGATGGTACTACGTTTATTAATTGTTAGTGGAGTTGAAACTGCTTGCCAACACTTTCCATGTTTGGAATATGGCTGCAGTGTGGGTGAACTAGTTTTGGCCATGAGGGGGTGGCAGAGGCAGAGCAACAAAACAGAAGGGACCTGGGTCCCTGATGACCTTGGGGAACACAGCTGTCCTACTGACCTTGGACCATATGTCTACCTCCAGACCTTTAGATGAGAGATACATAAACTTCTATCCTAGTTGAACCACTGTATTGTTGGCTCTCTTATCTGAAGCCTATTATTTAGTCTGAAGCCTAAATAGTACACCAGGTAAGAATAGAGGCATACTTATGGGGCAGAAGAAATAAAAGACATCACAGGTGAAAGAAGTTAGAAAGTTTTAGGAAACTTTGTCATTGGATATTTTTGAGGTACAAATGAGATCAAATGAGTACAGTACCTGGCACATACTAAGTGCTCAATACATGGAAGTCATATTTTTTCCTGTGTGATATAAATGACTTCTCAGCGTTCCCCTCTATAAAATGGGGATAATGTCACATATACGTATGAGCAAAGGTCTTTCTGTGCAAAGGAGTATGAATACCTGGAGAAATTCTATTGGGAGCAAGATTTAAAAGAAAAACAATGACTGGGAATGATTGAATACCCTGCCTTCCCACTGATTTAAATAATGTAACTTAAAATCTCTGGTGCTTTCCTATCACTCAGCTCCAGCTAACACCTGTCTGCTTGGTGGGCCCCCCAAAATATTAGTACTTCTTGGAAAGAGTTGTGGATATTCAATATTCCATACTTCTCTCTTTTGAGAAATATATATATTTTTAATTTTATTTTTTAATTATAATCACATTCAGTATTATTTTGTATTAGTTTCAGGTGTACAGCATAGTGGCTAGACAATCATATACTTTAAAAAGTGCCCCCCCCCCCGATAATTCTGGTATCCACCTAGCACCATACATAGTTATTACAATATTATTGACTATATTTCCTATGCTGTACTATACATCCCCGTGACTATTTTGTAACCACCAATTTGTACTTCTTAATCTCTTCACCTTTTCCACCTAATTCCCCAACCCTCCTCCCCTCTGGCAATAATGAGTCTGTTCTCTGTATCTGTGAGTCTGTTTCAATTTTGGTTGTTCTTTTATGTTGTTCTTTAGATTCCACATATAAGTGAAATCATATGGTATTTGTCTTTCTCTGACTGACTTATTTTACTTCGCATAATACCCTTAGCAAAGTACCTTTTACTTAGCATAATACCCTCCATCCATGCTGTCACAAATGTTAGGATTTCATTCTCTTTTTATGGCTGAGTTATATTTCATTGTACATATGTACCACTGCTTGGGCACTTGGGTAGCTTCCATATCTTGGCTATTATAAGTAAAGCTGCAATGAACCTAGGGGTGCAAATATTTTTGAGTGTCTTGGCTTTCTTCAGAGACATATATACCCAAAGTGGAATTGCTGGGTCATAAGGCAGTTCCATTTTTAATTTTTTGAGGAACTTCAATACTGTTATAGTGGCTGCAACAATCTGCATCCCCAGTAACAGTGCACAAGGGTTCCCTTTTCTCTACATCCTCACCAACATTTGTTGCTTGTTGATTTATTGATGGCAGCCATTCTGACAGGTGTAAGCTGATATCTCATTGTGGTTTTAATTTGCATTTCTCTGATGATTAGTGACCTTGACCATCTTTTCATATGTCTATTGGCCATCTGTATGTCCTCTTTGGAGAAGTATCTATTCAGATCCTTTGCCCATTTTTTAATTGGATTGTTTTATTTGGTGTTGAGTTGTATGAGCTCTTTTTTTAAAATATATTTTTATTGATTTCAGAGAGGAAAGGAGAGGGAGAGAGAGAGAGATAGAAACATCAATGATGAGAGAGAATCATTGATCTGCTGCCTCCTGCACACCCCCTACTGGGGATTGAGTCTGCAACCTGGGCATGTGCCCTGATCAGGAATCAAACCATGACCTACTGGTTCATAAGGCAACACTCAACCACTGAGCCATATCAATCTATAAGTCTTTATAAATTTTGGATATTAACCACTTTTCAGATGTATCATTGGTGAATATGTTCTCTTATACAGTGAGCTGTCTTTTCGTTTTGTTGATGATTTCCTTTATTGTACAAAAACTTTTTAGTTTGATGTAGTCCCATTTGTTTATTTTTTCTCTTGTTTCCCTTTCCTGAGGAGATACGTCAGGAAAAATATTGCTAAGAGAAAGGTCAGAGATTTTACTGCCTAGGTTTTTTTCTAGGAGGTTTATGGTTTCAAGTCGTACATTTAAGTCTTTCAGTCCATTTTGTGTTTCTTCTTGTATATAGTGGTCTAGTTTCATTTTTAAAATAAATATATCTTATTGATTTCAGAGAGGTAGGGAGAGCGAAAGAGAAATAGAAACATCAATGATGAAAGAGAATCATTGATCAGCTGCCCCGTGCACACCCACTACTGGGGATTAAACCTACAACCTGGGCATGTGCCCTAAGCTTGAATCAAAGCATGACCTCCTGGTTCATATGTTGACACTCAACCACTGAGCCACACTGGCTGGGCTATTTTCATTTTTTGTATGTATTTTTCTAATTTTCCCAACAAGTACTTCATACTTTTCATAGGCAGGTTTCTCAGTTCTTTCTCCTCCAAGGTCACTTCATCCCATAAGATCCTGTACAGACATCATGCTGGGTGAACCTTCCCTGACCTTCTGGGCAGATCTCCCTGGCTCTCTATGATTAACAGGGATCTCCATCAGGGCCTTATACCCCTTCTTCTTATTGGTGCAAGTGTCCTTTTCCCTTGCCAGACTGTGAGCTCGTTTAGGGCAGGAGCATGAGTATTTCGTTTTTGTTTCCCCAGCACTGGCCAGAGCAGGACTCAGTTTGCATTCGTTGAATGAATGAGGTATTCTTGGGCAAACATGCAGGGTCAGTCAGTTGGGGGTGGTGGTGGTAGATTTTGGGGATGCTAGAAAGTCAGATGTAAAGAAAAAATATCTTCTCATCCACACAATAATGCTGCACTTTGCCATTTAGATAGCCATATTCCTTCTTTTGGCCTTCTTACAATGCTATTTTCTGGTGGTGGAGAGTCTGAGAGGTGGTCTGGGAGAGCAAGAGAACACCAGCTTGGTAGTCAGACCTGGCTTCTAATCACAGCTCTGCACTGACCTGCTGAATACACTTGGGCTAAGGCTTTGCCTCTTGGGGTTCAGTTTCTTCAGCTGTAAAGGAGGCAACAAAACATCTCTCTCAATGTCTTGGGAGAATTAAATAAGTGTTATAGCAGCTCAGAGGCTTTTGTAGAAATATTAGTGCTGTTAATCATATCCCTCAAGGTGCTCCCTGTCCCTGCTTTCTCCCTGTGCATTCCTGATCGGATGGTTATCAAGAGTGGTGTTTTGAACCACACTGTCTGGGTTACCTGCCACTTATAAGCTGTTGACCTTGGACAAGTCAGTTCACCTCTCTGTGGTCCAGTTCCTCATCTG
>NW_005871085.1:3504858-3539610 GCF_000147115.1 Myotis lucifugus
CAAATTTGGTTCTGATGGGTCAGTTTCTATGCCAGTCAACATCAAAAGCTCCACTCCTAGGCAGCCATTGGTTCCTCACAGTTGACCCATATTTGGTTCTGATTGGTCAGTTTCTATGCCAGTCAGTGTCAAAAAGCTCTGCCTCCTGGGCAGCCATTGGCTTCTCACACTTCACCCCAGATTTGGTTCTGATTGGTTGGTTTCTATGCCAGTCAGCATCTCTCGGCCTATCAACGGGGGCTGATCAGCAGCCCTGGTGGAGGCCTGGAGAGAAATGGAGGCGCGGCTGCTGGAGAGAAAGGGAGAGGCAAGTGCTGATCAATAGCTGCCACAGAGGCTATGGATCAGACCCTGCTTCTCTCTTCAGGCCTCTCTACGGGCCTGATTCACAGCCCCCTCAGCAGTCAGTGCTGGGTCACCATGGCAACCCAGCACTGACTGCAGGACTGACTTCTGGTTGGTCGAGCCTCTGGTCTTGACGGACCCAAGGTTTTTATATATTAGGATATAGGGTATCCCCCAAAATGTATACACACTTTAATAGCTGATAGTTCAATTTTGAAAATGAAATGTATTTTAATAAACACTGCCTTTATAATTATTCAAAGTATGTGATACATTATTGGGGGACACCCTATATATGTAAAACTTAGTGCCTGCATGAGGTTAACTACTGCATAAGTATTTGCCAGTGTATTATCTCCTTCTTGGTAGACATACCATAGGTAGGAAGAAGGAAAGCACCAGGCATCAGAGAAGTGGGGGAAGGGCTGGCAGAGGGTGAGGTCAAATGAGAGGTGAGGGCACTGGTGGCAAACTCCTTCCCATTAGATCTTAGCTTGGGAATCTCTGCATGCTGATTCACAAGGAATTTGCTGCTAAAACCAATGAAAGAACCCAGATTTGCAAATGATTTTATTTTTTCTTTTAAGAAACTCAGGGGAATTTCTACTTAACTCTAAAAAATGCTCTCCAACTCCCTTGCCTTTTGCAATGCTTGCTTAGGCATCAGGAATAGGCGTGGGGCCCTGCAGCCCCGTTCATCTACTGCAATGCACCCTCCACCCCCCTCTCCTAAGGCAGTGAACCATCCCTTGTTTGTACTGAGAACAAATGGCTGAGAACTCCTGGTATGGATAATGCAAATCTCCAGATAATCCCCAATTCCCTATTAGCCAGTAATTTTCACTTCCCTCTCTGCAGCTGAACCCTTACCAGAGCTTCCGGAAGGGGGTCCGATTACCTTGCTTGCCTTTTCCTTGCAAGGACATTAGCCAGTACATTCCTGGGCACCAGGTGGGTACGCAGGAACCATCTGTTGAATGACTGTCATGGTAAGCAGTACTGAACAGCCACAGCTGTCACTGCAGGGGGCTTACACATTGTGCACTGTCTCATTTACTCTGTATCATAACCGCAGGAGATGGGAATTTTATCCTCCTTGTACAGATGAGGAAACTGATTCTCAGAGACCGCAAGGCAGTGGCAGGGTCAGAAAACTGTGCTAAGGCTGGCAAACATGTAAGGCTCCTTAGAGGGGGTAGAGGATTTCAGGGATGTGAGTCAGATGTAAAAAAAGAACATGTTTCTCTTCCACACAGCAATACCAGAACTTTGCCATTTAGTCATCATTGGGGGATGGGGGTGGGGGTGGGGGGGAATAATAGGTAGCTGGTAGAATCAAAACTATCTAGTTTAGGAAATAGGAGGCCTGGCTTCTCTTCAATGTTGCCCAGGATTCACCTGTGTGACCTTCAACAAGTGTCTTTCCCTCTCTGAGCCGCAGTTTTCGCCATTCTCTTTTGGGTCTTCTAGGAACCCGAGTCCTCTAAATTTTGTTCTGGGCACTCAAAATTCCCAAGGGTCCCATTGGTCCGGTGGAGAGAAGAGGCCTGGCTCTCTATGGGTGTGTTTGTGCGCGGCCCTAATGATGCCTTTGCTCCTTTCCAGAACCCAGAGATAGCGCTGGGCACCAGCCACTGTCCCTCTTCTTCCTCGGTATTCCTCTTCCTCCTCCCTCCTTTTTTTCCCTCCCTCCACTCCCTCCCCATCATCCTCTTTCCTCCCCACCCACCCCTCTCCTTTCCCCATTGTCCTTCCTCCTTCTTTGCCTCTTCCCACTCTTCCCTCGCCCCTCCCTCCTCTCCTTCCCCCTGGTCCCCCCTTCCCCAGCCTGCGGGGGCGCGGGCCGGGCGCGCGCTGGGTGGTCCGCGGCCGGGGGCGGGCGGTAGCCTGCAGGCGTAATTGGCATGCACGCCGTTGTAGCTGAGACCGCTTAATAAAGCGTTACATATCTCACCGCTTCCATATTTCATTACCTCACGCGGAGCCTGTGAGAGGGCCCTAATGGGAGTCAGCTGTGTTTTTACTTTCTGTTGTCGGCCGGGGACGGGTTTCTCTGCGGATTCTTTGAAATGAAATAATGTGATGCACGCCGCGATAAGGGCCGGCGGTAACGAGGCCCAGGCCGCGGGGCGGCTGCTATTGCTCCAGGTGTCGCGTATTTGGGCTCGGAGGACGCCGAGGAGGAGGAGGGGGCGGCGCCGAGGAGGAAGGGGAGGGAAGGGCGCGTGGGGAAGAAGGGAGGGAGGAGGGGGTGGAGACCGAGGGAGTGGTGGGGTTGGGGGCTGGAGGGAGTGGGGTGGAGAAGGGAGGGAGCAGGCGGCTACAGCGGGGTGCAGAAGAAGGGGACTAATTGGAAGAGTGTGGATAGAGTCATGGGGACCCGAGTTCAAATCCCGATTCGCCCCACACTAGATGGTCAGTTGAGAGAGCCCGATAATACTCAGCTCGTAGTGCTGTTGTGCTGAAGCAAATGAAAGGGTTTGTAAGGGCAGCCACACCAGGGAGAATACGGGCTCATTTATTGTGAGAAAGGAACGGATGCCCTTTGAGTAGCTCCTCTGGGGATGGCACCTGCCAACAATGTCAGCCGCCTGTTTGCTCAGTGCTGTTATCTCCTCTTTACAGAGGAAGAGACTGAGGGTCAGAGAGGTGAGGGGATGGCTCCAAGACACATAGAGGCTGAGGGCAGCCCTGGGCATGGAGCCAGATGGAGACCAGAAGAAAGGGGGAAGGAGAAAAAGTTGGAGGAAAAGTCGGGCCACTGCCATCTGATTTGTCTACATCTGTCCCCCACCCCTGCACAGTCCTCGAGGGAGCTGGGTTTCTCCTCTATCCTGTCCTGCAGGCCTCCACCTTCCTCTCTGGGATTGGGCAGAGGGAGTGGAGTGTGGGTGGGCTTATGGGGATGGGGTGGGATGTAGGTGGGGCAGCAGCTGGTTGTGCGGGGTGGGCCTCAGGAAGTCCCTGTTCTGAGTCCTCTCCTCTGTTCACAATCCCATATGTAGCCACAGTTGATGAGTTAAAGGTGGCTCTTCGCACTTTAATCAGCCAAACTTATAATCATCAACTACGTCTACTTCTATGACCACTCTCTCTCCATCTCCCCTTTTCTCCTCCAGAAAACAAACGCTCATGGAGGAGTCTTGTATCTCCCCAGTGTCTTCCAAATCCACCCACTTGCTACCCTCCCTCTGGGCATGGCCCTGGGTCAAGCCTCCAGTCTTGCTTCTAACCCTGTAGGACTCTTCCACAAGCGCTGGCCCAGTGGGGCTGCCCCGCTGCTCCCAGATACGTCCCACCTGGCCTTCCCTGCCTGGACTCAAGGACCTGACCCCACCTCCCCAGCCCGGTCTCTGTCCCACTCCAGCACAGACTCTGACAGACAGGTGACTGGTCTTTCCCCAGCTTCTCAGGGATGGCTCTGGGCACTTGCTCATGCTGTTCCCTCCGCTTGAAGTGCCCTTTCCACGTGGCCATGCCTTTGGAGTCTACTGGCTCTCCAAGGCTCAGCATAAGAGTGGTCCAGGAAGGCTTCGCTCCAGGCACTCTTCTGCCCCTGCTTCTAAGCTGGATGCTCTCTTCCTGTTCTGAGCCTCAGTTTCCCCATTTATTTGTCTGATGAGGGGGTCGGGAGCTGGTCTCTGGGCCACACAGTCTCGCGAATTGACTGGGGTGGGTGGCAGTTTCTTCCTGAAGTAGAAACAGATAGTTTTCTTTTGTCAATGTATTGGCTGGTAGCCATATTGTGAATGCTTACTAAGTGCCTGGCCTCCTACTGGCTCTTTTTAAAAATATATATATTTTTATTTCAGAGAGGAAGGTAGAGGGAAAGAGATAGAAACATCAATGATGAGAGCGAATCATTGATTGCTGCCTGCATGCCCCCTACTGGGGATTGAGCCCGAAACCTAGGCATGTGCCCTTGACCAGAATCAAACCCAGGGCCCTTCAATCCACAGGCTGACACTCTATCCACTGAGCCAAACCAGCTAAGGCCCTAATGGCTTTTTATATACACTGTATACCTGCATTGCTCGGGTCCTGCGGAAGTAGTGCAGAAGCTGGGATTGAAGCCACATCTTTCTGATTCTTGAGCCTATGCATGTGTGTGTTGGTGTGCATGAGTATGCACGTGTGCATGTGTGTCTGTGTGTGTGCACATGTAAAATCATGGTATCCAGTTTTGGTGGAGCACTTTAACCTTTTCAAAACTGTCGCCTCCAGAAGCCCTTTGAGGTAATCGGGAAGGGATAGACAGAGAGATGGGGCCACTTCCTTACTTATAAGGAGAAGCCAGGGAGCAGGAGACACTCCCCTGGCTCAAGGAACCAAGTTGGACCATCTTGGTACAGGATTCTTTGCACTTTGACCTAATTTTGTCAGTTTTGTTCCCTAATGCCCCTCTTCCTGACATCCTAACTTTCTGCATACAGGGCTTAACTTCAGAGCCTTTGCTTAAGCGGGTCTCCATCTGGAATGCTTTGCCCCAACGCCAGCCTGTGGACATTTTACTCATCCTTTAAGACTAGACCAGAGCTCCTCTTCACTGCAGCTGGCTGAACTCTGCTCAGAACACCCCCTCTCTCTTCTCTGTTCCATGCTCTGGCCCAGTGTGCAGTATGTCACCTCTGAGCTCTTTTGTTTCTCCACCATGAGTCCCTGTGGTCAGGAGGCTGAGGCCTACTCTTGGCCAAGAGAGAGCTAGGAATAGGGGCATAGGATATGCTTGTGCATGGCTGGCCAAGCAGGGCATGCTTTGAGGATCATTGAAAATGTACGCAAGTCCCCACTCAAGAAGATGTTCGGTGAGTGGCAGCTCATAATGCCATGATTTCTCACTGGCTCTTGCTTTGTAATCTGCATTTAATTCACACAACATCTTTATGAGATTGATGTTACAACCCCATTTTACCAATGAGAAAACTGAGGTTAAGTAAAGCCAAATAACTTACCCAAGACTACAGAGCTAATCAGCGGCAGAGCCAGGGCTAAAATCCTGTGCCTCCGAGTTGGGTCCTTTCGGCACGCCTCACACGGATCATGTTGCTAGCTGCTTGTGTTCTCTGTGCCTGTCAAACAGGGCTGCTCTATTGATTAACATGCAAATGATTTTTTGAGAGAGGGTTTTAAGTGTAGCTGGTCCCTGCCAGCCACAGCTGAGATTTGCAACCCAAGCCCCTGTCCTCACCAACTGCTCTGCTATCAGGTTTTCATCTCTAGAATGATTGACGGGTATTTTTTTCCCTCCCTGACCCAGAACGCCAGGCCTCCAATACTACTGAAATGTTTGCACAATCTTGAAGCATTTATTTAAAAGTTGCTTTTCCCCAAAGGGCCCGGCCTCAGCCAGATTCTGAGCCAGATCCAAAAAAACAAACAAATCCTATCTTTACAAGCTCCTCAGCTGGGCTGCGTGGGGCGGGTGGGGGTGGGGGTCCCCTGGGCCCTACCTTTCCCTTGGCTGGCTGACAGGCCCGGCCCAGGGGCGAGGAGCCTGCTTGCCTGTTTACAGCCCTTTCCAGTTCACAGGCCAAACAGGAAAGGGGTAGGGGTTTGGGGAGGGGGCGAATGTCAGAAATCACAAATAACACAGTTGTTCCTCAAAGCAGAAGGCAGCGGAGATGCAATGGGGATGTGGCTGGGCGGCTTTCTTGAATGTTCATCACGGACTCTGTCCCCTACTTTGCAGGTTGTAGCACCAAGTGGTCAACACCCCCTCTCAACCCCCAAAGCATCATGGTCTGGGCTAGGGTCCCTCAGTGGGTGTCAGAGGACCAAAGTGCTAGGCCTGGCTGGGTCTCTAAGAGCTTGCAAAAGTCCTTTCTCCCCGGCCTCCACCATCGTGGGGTCACAGATGGGCAAATTGAGAGCTGTGACTGGGAGAGCTCAAGCCAGTCCCCCGAGGTGCTGTCTAAGAAGTGGGGCGCAAACATTTTGATTGTTTTTTCCAAGTTCCCTCTACTGTGCAGCCCCCACTGCATGGCTCCCACTGGGCATTATCTACCTCCGAGGCTGGCTTTCTGCTGCCAACTGGAAGAAATCAAACTCTTTATGGACTTTGTGCCCATCTCGTTGCCCTAGGTCTGTGGTCGGCAGACTGCAGCTCGCGAGCCACATGCGGCTCTTTGGCCCCTTGAGTGTGGCTCTTCCTAAGCCTTAGGAGTACCCTAATTAAGTTAATAACAATGTACCTACCTGTATAGTTTAAGTTTAAAAAAATTGGCTCTCAAAAGAAATTTCAATCGTTGTACTGTTGATATTTGGCTCTGTTGACTAATGAGTTTGCCGACCACTGCCCTAGGCAGTGCCCCAGCCACTGGAGTGGCGTATCATTTCTTACACAGACTAGGCATTCCCACACATCCGGCTCTACCTTCTGGAATACTTCCTGTGTCATCTTGGGCGAGTGACTTCAGTTTCCTTATCTACAAAGCGGGGACCTTATGCAATAGAGGATGTGAAAGTGCTTTGTGACCGAGAGTCTGAGCTGGTGCATGTCGGGTTGCTGTCACTAATGCTGTTTGCAGCTGGCTGTTCCGGGAGCTGCTTTTGAGTGACAGTTGGTTGACTGGCTTCTCCTTCTCACCCCAGTCAGCCTGTCTGGGAGCAGATTGTGCTGAGTTTGGGCCGGGAACATGCTCTGGAACAATGTGGGCACAGAATGGAAGCCCTGGGAAGTGGCAACACAAAGTACAGGCAGTCCTCTGGTTACGTCGGACTCAATGTACGTCATTTCGTGGTTACGTCGCCTTCTCCCATCCCATTTATTTATAAAAAAAAAAGTTCCGTCATTTCGACATATGTACATATGTGCTTTATGTTTTTTTTATTATTTATTTACCACAAGTAAAGGTCAGGAATTGTTTCTTTTAAATTATTTTTACTGCTTCACTTCATTACTGCTGTGTATGTGCTCCATGTGAGTGATGTAGGTGCTTATGTAGGTGGGTTCTGGCTTACGGTGAAAATTGCATTACGTCGCGCCGTAGGAACGTATCTCTGACGTAACTGAGGACCTACTGTACTGTTTTGCTGTCGTTTCCCTGCAGGCAGCACACGGGCCACGGTGCAGTCTGCGAGAGTGGAAAGAGCAGGCCAGGCACCGCCTCTCCCCAGCTGGGAGCCTTGGAGGGTTGGGGCCATTCTGACTTCTTCCTGTATCTGCAGAGCCCACCACAGAGCTTGGCACTGAGCAGGCGCCCACTTAGTATGTGTTTATGAATGAACATAACCTCGGATAAGTTATTTCAGTTCTCTCAGTTTCCTCATCTGTAAAACAGGGATAATACTACTTGACTCATAGGTTCCTTGTGAGGATTAAGAATAACAATCCGTGAAAAGTGCCTGGAATAGTGCCTGGCTGTGATGATAATGATCTCATGTGCCTAGCGAAGCGGGGACTCAGAGAAGGGTAATTGCTTTGTTCAATGTCATGCAGCTAGAAAGTAGCAGAGCTAGGAATGTAACCCATGGTTGTTTGGCTCCAGAATCTGGGTATTGACCACTCTTATGTAGCACCCACTTTCTCCCTATTTCAGAGTATTTTTAGCTGAGTCACATGGCTGTGTAATCAGGTTCTGGCCCGTGAACTGCAGTTAGATGTGGAACCGCCAGGAGGTATCCTGAAAGGGAGTGGGCATGTGCCTCCTCTCCCCTCCCCTTCCTCCTCCCTGGTGGTTGGGATTGTGACCTAAGAGCCGCAGCAGCAGCCAGCAGACATCTGGGATCATGAAGTGACTGCAGGAGAAGGAAGCCATATGTGCTGTAGCAACCAGACAGAAGGGCCTGGGTCCCTGACCATGTAGGAGCCATCACATCAGTCCGTCCTTGAAGTCAGAGAGAAACTTGAATCTGTTCAAGATGCTGTTATATTGTGTATGAACATAATCTTAAGGAATGCACTACTTCTCAGTGGTGGACGGTCAGTAACTAAACGTGCCTTGCAGTTAGTTACATGAATCGGACGGTAGCATTTTAAAGACTGTTTGTCCTGAGATCAAGCTCTGTAATGGCAGGGCCTCTGATTTCTGTCTTGCTGGGGCTCCATTGACAAGTCCCTGCCAGGACCCAGCAGGTCTCGTGGTTTTTCCATCATCAGCTCAGCTCAGCCGGAACCCTGTTTCCCACAGTTCCCTTCCCTGGTAGTTCTGGGTTAGCCAGGGTGGCCGGAGGTATTGTGAGATTTGGAAGGTGGCAGTGAAGCGGCAGCTGTATTCCTTTTTGTGCAGGGAAGGTCAGTGCAAGGCCCGAGCGAATGCTCTGTCGCTTCTCTGCTGCTGGACTTGTGGGCGAGGGGCAGCGACCGGGCCCAGCAGCTCCACCAGCTCTGACCCCAACTCCTCCCTTTGCTGCCTGGAATCCAGCGGCTGGTGTGTGTGCAGCTCCGTGACAAAGGGCACCCGCGCAATGGTCGCTAACTGGTGGCCCGTGGACCATGGTGGTCCATGAGGTCTGAAAGTTTGGCGACCACTGTCCTAGAGGACATTCAGTCATGGCAGTTAGAGGTCCGGGTGGGAAGAATCCCTGTGCTTCCAGCTTGCCCTTCCTTCTATTTCCATTATCTTCCTTTCCTCACCGTCTACCCTGTGGACCTCGGGTTCTAGACCAGACACAGAAGCATGCAGACCATTTACCAGATCTCACAACTGGGTAAGATCAAGTCATTATAATAAATCCTTCATTCTATGTATCATCTGATGGTTCTGCTTCTCTGATCATCTCCTGATGGATGCATAGGTAGTCAATGAATACTTATTAAATGAATTAAGAAATGATTTATATGAGTGGTCCTCCTGTATGTGGTACCTGCTGGTGGACACCTATCTCTACCTGCTTGGAGGCTGGAGCAGGACTTGGGTTCAACTTCTAAGACAGTATGTTTCCCAGCCCTCATGGACATAGCATGTCCATCTGTGTCCAAGAGGGATCAGAAGGGGCTAGAGAACTATAGGGAACTGGGGGAGAATATACAATGGGGCTGTGGGGAAATTTTGGGGCTGGCCTGGATTCATGTCCAAGTCACTCTGACAATATCCATCTCTGCCCCAGAATGGGGACCTGAGGTCTGGGAAACCTTCTGATTTTCTGATTAGCTTTTACAGAACGGACAGGGAGGAATACCTAAGGTTAATGCTGCTGACTCTTTTAAAATATATTTTTATTTATTTTAGAGAGGGAGAGATAGAAACATCAATGATGAGAAAGAATCATTGATTGGCTGCCTCTTGCAGGCCCCCTCCTGGGGATGGAGACCACAACCTGAGCATGTGCCCTGACTGGGTACCGAACCATGACCTCATGCTTCATAGGTCGATGCTCAACCGCTGAGCAACAGTAGCTGGGCGATGCCTCTGACTCGTTGATCTCATCCTCATTTAGAGAACTCAAAAGATGTTGATGACTCCTTATGATGACCAGCGAACCCTCCACCAGCTCTTCATCAGCCTCATGATAAACGTCAAGGAGACCCTTTGAACACTAACCTGCATAATAATGACCCATCTCATTTGGCCTTCATCTCAGTGAAGTTGAATGAATTGGATTTGCAGGTCTATGTGCCTATATAATATACATTGTTATCTTTAGTTACTCTGTGCCCTCATGAGCCTCAGTTTTTATGAATGACATTTTTTCCCCCCAGGTTTGGAGATTCTTACTGGAAGTGGGGGATTCAAGGCTAAAGTTTATTTCCCTTAAGGGAGAGAAGTTGTCCCTCCCTTACTCCCTCCATCCCTCCCTCTCTCTCTCCCTCTCTCCCTCCCTCTCTCCCTCCCTCTCTCCCTCCCTCTCTTCCTTTCTCTCTCCCTCCATCTATCCATTTTATCCATCTAGTCATATAATCATTTATCCACCCATCCATCCACAAATACTGATTCTATTCTGGTCCAGACCTTGCACTGGGAACTGAGGACCCAGAGAGAATCAAATATAATCCCTGCTCTCTAGAAGCCCAGTAGGTTAGACAGATATTATGCAAATAGACCATAAAAATATAAACATGTAAGTGCTATCTTGAAAAAAGTCTCCTAACCTGGAGCTGTGGGAGCACAGAGGTGGCCCTAACCCACCCATGGGAGTCAGAGAAAGCTTCCTGGAGGAGGGGACACTGAGCTGAGCTTGAAAAACAAGAAGGCATTAGCTAGGCAGAAAGAGTGGAAGAGTCATGTAGAGGGAATAATACATGCAAAGGCCTACTGAGGGTAATATAGCATGTCACATTGTTTTGCAAACTGTGTGTGGTTGGGGGTGGGGGGCGTGCGTGGAGTGTTGGGGGAGAGAGGTCAGAGCTAGAGCCTATCCCAGATTTCTTGACCTGTGAATCTGCTCCAGGTTCTTCTGGAGATGGTGGGCAGGAGACAGGGAGGGAGTGCAGATGGAGGCCCTACAGAGCCAGTGTGGCCTGTATTTAGCAGCTGGAACCAGATGTGACTAAGGCTTGGGCTTCCTTGGGCAAGAGGGATGAGGAGGCCCAGCTTCAGGACTCCCACCAGTCAGACACACACGGGTAACCTGAGGCACAAACTGTGGAGTCAGGCAACTGGGGCCCACTCTTGACTGCACAGACAAGTAACCTCGGGCAAGTCACTTTCCCAGACTCGTTTTCCCATGGCTCATTGGGAATATATCATTCACCCTAAAGTGCTGCTGATGCTCAATAAACATTACTTTTCTTCCTTCTCTTTTTCTTACGGGATGACTTCAAATGGTCATTCTAGTTGAGTGACCCCTCAGTACCCAGACTTCCTTTTTCTGGTTCATTTGGGTCAGAGTGCTTGCCTAAAATACAGTTCTGAATGTGTCATCCCCTTGTCAAGAGCCTTAGGAATAATTCCTCATCCCCCTGCTTATGGAATAAAACACAGATTTCTTAGTAAGGCACTCAAGGAATCCCAGACTTCTTAATATAATCTGTTTCCCATCCATCCTTTCATCCATGCATCCGTTTGTTTATCCCTCCATCCAGCCACTTAGTCACTCAACAAACACCCATTTCTTGTCTCACCCTCCCCTACTTCTTTCCTTTCTCCTTATGCTCAGCATCTTTAAATGGCCTTCATTGGCCTCTTGCCTTAGCTCTTCCTTCTGTTCAATGGGTGGGGGGGGGGGCTATTGCTCCCCTTCTTTGCCCATCACTTCCTACTCTTCTCCAGAAATGAGGCCTCCAGCCTTATCAACTGACATCCCTCTGGGCTTCCACTCCTAATGGCTCGTCTCACTATGGGACACATACTTCATAGCATTGTTTCTGGGTCTATCTATTGCCCACTGACCTCCACTCCCACCCCACCAAGGGGGACTGTGGGTACAGTTGTTTAGGTTGCACGCTGCCCAAGAACATCCAGCTGAGGGATGTGCCCAGACAGGGGCTGCCTCTGCCCAGAGGAAAGAGTGCTTTTTTATCTAATTCATACCAGGGCACCAGCTCTTGAAGTGACAAGTTTAGGTGGCTGAGCCCACATACAGGGGACACCTTTTTCTATTTCCCACGCAGAAGTTATCTGAGCTGCTGGTAGCCTGCCCTGATTCTCTGTTCTTGGGGGCCAGGACCATGTTGGATGCATCCCTGTTCCCCAGCTCCTAGCACAGCAGCACCAGGCCCCAGAGACCTCTGTGAATGCCCTTGGCTAGAAAGACAGAGGAGAAGCAGACAAGAGAGGGCTATCAGCAGTGAACCTCAGCTCTCTGGGCCCCAGAGGGGCAGGACCCGCGCTTACCTGTCAGGAAGAGAAGGCTTCTGGGCCCATGCAGCGGTGGCGGCAGGTTTGTTTGGAAATTCCCCAGTAAGTGGTGTTCTTGGGCCTGTCACCCGGGGACCTTGCGAGCTTGCTGGAGGACCTGCAGAACAGAGCTCCTCCAAATATTGTTCTAAACTGATTGATGCCATGCCAGGCAGGGAAGGGGCAGGCATTTTTCATACATGAGAAACAATACATTCTGGGGCCAAAATGAAATTATTTTACATTTATACAATCACAGGCGGGGAGACAAAGACGATGTTTGAGGACGTTTAAACCCTCAAAATCATTAGTCACTGTCCCGGCGGGCTACACAAATAAATGATCGATGCACAGAAAAACAAGGCCCTCTGAGGTGTTTGCCCAAGACCACTTATGTGTCAAACAGACTTATTAGATGTGAAGGGAATGATTATTTGTACAAAGTGAAATGAACATGTGCAATAATATTGTAAAATGTTTATTAGTCTAGAGTGTGCTGAATGTTCCTAAAATATATCAGGTTCTCAGCTTGCATTTAATGTACTGTTATAAATGATATCACATCCTTCCAAGCCGATTTTCCGCTTAACGCTAAGCTTCTTTGCTGGGGAAATCATGTTTTCAGATCTCAAGTATGAAAACATTGTGGGGTTAAACTCTCCCTTCTTCTCCCCACTCCCCACCCCAATCAGTTACCTCTCTATAAAACTTGTCCTGAGTCTTGCTGGGAGGGATGGGCAGTTGGTCAGGCCAGATGGTTGGTCGGAAAAGGAAAAGGAGTGAGTGGGCTACTGCAGAGGGAACAAGATTCCATTGAAAGTCCAGAGACTCAGATTTCAGGATCTGCTCAGTAATCCCCTCCTGTGTGACCTTGGGAAAGTCTCTTTCCCTCTCTGGTTCCCAATGATCTCAATCAGAAAATGAGAATAATATCTAAAGAGATTTCCAGAGCTAAACATTTACATACTAGTGGCCTGGTGCACAAATTTGTGCACATTGAAAGGAAATTACTTAGAAGAACTATTTTAATATCACTATTCGCCCTTTCTCTACAATAGAAGTGTCACCCAAATTCACCATCGACAGTGACAGATCGAAACACACGAGTGCGATTGGCACCAGCAAGAGCTTTATATGTATCACGCATGCGCGAGTCAACTTAGCCTTTTATATATATATAGAATAAATTTGCTTAATTAGACCTGCTTTCTGATGTAGCTAAACTTTTTCCAGCCCAGCGAAGCACCCCAACTTCTCTTTTAGGTAATTGTCAGCAACACAGCAGTAAATATCAACACAAAGAAGATTATTATTGTAGATCATGCAAGGAGAACAACGGGTAAAATATTTAACTGCAGCAGTGTTTGACTATATTCTGGGCAGTGAGAAAACCTGAAGTCATTTTCAAGTTCCATCATTTCTTACTTCTTTTCAGTCGGGTTAAGTTTCGAAGCTTTCTAAATCTCTGTTTTCTGGCTAATGAAAAGAAAATAGGATTCCACCAAGTCTCCTATCTACCTACTCCAGGACTTCTGTGAGGATCAAATGAGATGAGGCACAGGAAAACGCTTCACAGACATTTGGTTAAAGTGTAAAATGTTTGCAACTGGCTATAAAGCAGGTTGTGTTTCTGGGCTGAAGAAACTGCAAGGAGGCTAGTTGCTAGGGAGAGGAAGCTGGGAGTTGCTATGTGATGTCATTACCCAGCTCCCACAGCAACCGTTTTGGGGCTGGGCTGGGCTGCATTTTGTACCATGGGGTCTTGGCAGTGTCGGCTGTGATTTGGTGGGGTGTCGCTCTGAGGTGGTGGTGGGGCCTGTGTCCCACTTGGGGGAAGCCGAGTGTTGTTTTGTGGGTGCCAGGTCTGTGGTGCCATTTCTCTGTAGATGGCCAGTGCGCATCACAGCAGCTCCTGCATTGAACGCCTGCCCATTGGTGGTCAGTGTGTGTCATAGCTACCGGTCAGACAGACACTTAGCATATTAGCCTTTTATATGTATATAGATTCTAAATCTCTGCTTGCTGAGTCATGGATCTGGAAGAGACCCTGGAAGTAAATAAATAAAATGCTATAGAAAAATTCTCATTTTTTCTATGATTTTGGCAAACTTCTACTTATCTGTCAAGGCTCTGCCAAATGTTTCTCCTCTGGGAAGCCTTCTCTAATTTCCTAAGCAATCTGTCAGTGTGTATTCTTTACCCCAACAGTGCCTCATTCTCATGCCCTTGTGGTGTCCCCATATCTCTACCATTCGGGCCAGACACAGGGTTGGTGCTCAGGAAATGAATACTGGAGGCTGGATGGGGAGGAGCAGAGCTGGCATGGCCTTTAGAGGTTATCCATCACCTGCCCTGCATTTAAAGGTAAGAGTTTTAGCTCAGAGGTGGAAAGGACCAGCCCACTTTTGCCCATTAGTACCAGTGGAATTCTAGAGAGGAACAGGGCCTGCTTGGGCTTTCTGGGGAAGGGTCAAATGGAACCTTTCCTACAATCTGTCATCTCCATACCTGTCATGGACTGCATGACTATGCCCCTCCAAAATTCATGTGTTCAATCTCTAGCCCCCAAAACGATGGTACTAGAAGGTGGGATCTTTAGGATGTGATTAGGTCATGAGGGTGGAGCTTTTGTGATGGGATTAACACCCTTCTAAGAAGAGACACCAGAGAGCTAGCTTCCTCCCCTTCCCCCACCCCTGCCTGTGAGGACACAGAGAGAACTCATTGTCTATAAGCCATAAAGAAAGCTCTCAAAGAACCCAGTCGTGCTGGCACTCTGATCTTGGACTTCCCAAACCCCAGAACCATGAGAATACAATTCTGTTGTTTAAGCCCCCAATCTATGGTAATTTGTTATAGCAGCCCAAATGGACTAATACACCGCCTAAGAATGGGGAGCAGAGTAGCCCAGCCAAATCCCATGTGCAAGGCCTGGATGGGGATGGGAAGTTCCTGGCATCAGGTGAGGGTATAGGGCTGGCTTTGGAGGTCATGGAGGTGGATGGAGATATGGGGAGTTTCTGGTTTCTTGGCCGAGTCTTTCACAAACCTGCTTCCTGCCATCCTTCCAAAGTTTCCTAGAAGGTCTCCTGCAGGGTGATCTTCTGTGAGCCTAACTAATAGTCTGGGGTCTTTGGGGAACTCGGTCCAGAGCAAACTGAGTTAGACACACATGCTAGAGAGCAGGCCAGCTGGCGGCTGCATTCACAGAGGCAGGGGGCCTGTTGAGAGAGGCGAGTCCAAGCAGTGCAGGGAGTGGAGTCCTCTCCTCCTCCCTTCACAGCCATTTCCCAGAACGGACTGAAAGTAATATACAAAGAAATATACACTAACATATGAGAAAAATAAGCCATCAGGGCAAAGGTGAAAAAGTGTAGGAGGGTAGGACGGATTCAGTGGTTCCTGCCCTCAGGTCCGACATGCTTGTAAAGGCGGGTCATGCATTTCATTGCAGGCTTCCCAGCAGAGGGCACAAGCAGGGATGCGATTTATTGCGTCCGGAGGTAAACACAGGCCCTTTGCTTAGAAGAAGCACAAATCCCCATGGTGTTGAGGCCTGAGAGAGAAGTCTCCTGTGATTTCTCAAAAAGGGGCAAACTGTCCTCAACAGTTGTCGGTCAGCAACCTCAGCGGGCCTTTCTTCTTCCTCTATTTTCTCCTCCTTTTTCTTCTTTTTTTAAAAAAATATATTTTTATTGATTTCAGAGAGGAAGGGAGAGGGAGGGAGATAGAAACATCAATGATGAGAGAGAATCATTGATCAGCTGCCTCCTGTATGCCCCACACTGGGGATTGGGCCCACAATCGAGGCATGTGCCCTGATTGGAACTGAACTGTGACCTCCTGGTTCATAGGTCAACACTCAACTATTGAGGCATGCCAGCCTGGCTTCTTTTTCTGCACCTCCTCCTTCTCCTATCAGTAAAAGTGTAGTAAAGCAGGCGGGGGGGGGGGGGAACACAAAAGGAAGTGCTCTGGTCAGGTTGACCCCGGGTAGTCTTTCGAGTACTAGGAGGGGGGAGAAAGGCCCCACAAATGTTTCCCATCAAGCAGCTGGGCAGCAGTGGGTTCAAGGTGACCCACCGAAGTGCAGAGATTGCAGCATCTTCTACGTACAGAGTACCTTCTGCATGTCAGGCATTTGTTAGGCACGTCCCACCTTAACTCACATAACCCTCACAGTTCCATTCAAGGTGACTTGTCTTATTCTCAAGGTCACGGGTAGACTAGGGAAGACCTGCTTTCAGTGCCAGGTCCTTGGACGCCACCCCCCAGCTCACCCCTGTGGCCTCACTCTCCTGTGATCTTGGGCATGTCTATGGTCTTGGGTTTCAGTTCCCCATGTGTATGGTGAAAGTCATTTGTCCCTGAAGGTCCCTTCACTTAGACAGTCTGTGTTGCCTGACTCTCTGAACCCCCTCAGCAGTAGGCTTGGGCAATGGCAGGGACTGCCTCTTATTTTGCCTTAAATAGTGTGGATTGTCCTTCTCGCCTCACCCCTTGGGAAAGGGCTCCTCCAGCCTGGGCGCCTTGGAACCTGTCCCTGCCCTGGGCTTCTCACTGCTCCAGTCTGGAGGGACTAAGGCTCACCTGGTCCCTGCATCCTACAGGCAGGCTTGGAGACTCACAATTTGGCACTTGAATCAACTTCTGGGGCTGCTGTAGGTGGGCCAGGCTTGATGTTAAAGAGGAGGATTGGGAATTGGGGCAGAATGTTATTTTTTTTAAAAAATATATTTTATTGATTTTTTACAGAGAGGAAGGGAGAGGGACAGAGAGTCAGAAACATCGATGAGAGAGAAACATTGATCAGCCGCCTCCTGCACACCTCCGACTGGGGATGTGCCCGCAACCAAGGTACATGCCCTTGACTGGAATCGAACCTGGGACCTTTCAGTCTGCAGGCCGAGGCTCTATCCACTGAGCCAAACCAGTTAGGGCCAGAATGTTCTCTTGTTTTAAATCCTCCAATCGCAATATAATCCATAGTCCTTACCTTGTTCCTACATGGCTGGGCCCCTGCTGACCCTCTGACCTCACTTCCTCCTACTCTCCAGTGCCCTCAGCATCCCCTCACATCAGGCAGCCCTTGCAGCTTCTGCATTAGTGAAGGCCCCCGGGGCTGCTACAACTGATCCAACTCCCAGATTTCTGTGGCTTAGCCCAACGGTTGATTTCTTGCTTTCATTCTCCTGGTCCTTGTGGTGATTCAGGGACCCAGGCGCCTTCTGTTCTATGGCTCAGCCATCCCCTAGGGCCTTGGTCGGCAAACCACGGCTCGAGAGCCACATGCGGCTCTTTGGCCCCTTGAGTGTGGCTCTTCCACAAAATACCACGTGCGGGCGTGCACGTACAGTGCGATTGAAACTTCATGGCCCATGCGCAGAAGTCGGTATTTTGTGGAAGAGCCACACTCAAGGGGCCAAAGAGCCGCATGTGGCTCGCAAGCCGCGGTTTGCTGAGCCGCAGTTTGCCGACCACTGCCCTAGGGTGCTGGACCCTCTGCACTCTGCTGGTAGATGGGGCAGAGGCATGGAGGGTTTTCTGGCTCAGGCCTTGGGGGCAGCAAACATCACTCTACTCACATTCCATCACTGAAACCGTCACGTGGCACATCTGACGCCACAGGAGGCTGGGAAATGTGGTCCAGCTGTGTGCTCAGGATGACTCGGAAATGTGGTTGGTGAACAGCTAGGCAGTCCCTGCCACAACCTCCAGAGCCACTCCTTCCCCGTCACAGGCCTGCGGGATGGGCAGGCTGTGTTAGCACCCCTGTTTTGTAAGCTCAGAGCGGCTGGCCACCTTGCCCAAGGTCACATAGAGAGTGGGTGGCAGAGACCTTGTGTCTTGGCCTATAGCATACGCATTCCAGCAGGAAACAGCCCAGCCACCTCAGCCTGATTCCGCCCTTCCCGGCAGGGGGGCTTCCCAATTTCCTCTTTGTGTTAGGGGTCACCAGGTCAGATGGCAGCTTCTGGAGGACCAAGCCAGGTCTGTGTGTCCCTGCGTCTACCTCTGTGCAGAATGGGACCTGGCATGGGCCATCACAGAGGACTGAGCAGGGAGGGGTTTGTTGAAACCACAAAGGGGTGAGAGATGGTGAGTAAGAGGGAGGAAAGGTTGAGTGAGGAAGGTATGGGTGCAACCCCTGATTGAGCACGTGGACTTCCCACACAGCGGCCAGGTGAGCATTTAGTCAGCCATGTCATTCTGCTGAGATCCCTTCAATGTCTTCCCATTGCAGGCAGATTAAAATCCCAGGCTCCTACCTCAGCCCTACATGATTGGGGCCCTCCCTGCTGGCCCTCCAGCCCTACCTCTTCCTGCTCACCCCTGCACTCCAGACACACTGGCCGCTCTGACTGGGGGAACAGTAAGTGCATTCCTGCCTGGGCGTGGCTTCTGCAGGCCCCTCCAGATGCACCCTTCTCCAGCCTGCCCAGGGTGGTGGGGAGGTGGGGGGAGGGGAAGAGGGGGGCTGACTTGTGCGGTCCAACAGAGGCTTCCCTTGTAGTGGGCCTCCAGCTGGGTTTGGTCAATAGGAGGCACCCTCAGGAGATCAGAAGGAAGGAGCAGAGGGGTAAGGATATTTATCCCCATGACTCTCTCCCTATCGGTGTCTTGGGCTGACTGTGTCCCTTGACCAAGGCCATTAATTCTTTCAAGGAGGCCGTCTCTGAATTCCAGCCACCCTCTTCCCTCTTCCTTTCAGAGTGGTAACAGCTTTGCTGTTCCTGGCCCCTGCCAGTGCTCTGTTCTGTGTTTCTCTACGCCCTTGTCTTTTGCAATAGCTCCTCTGTAAAGAAACCCTCCTGAATTCTCGTTTTGCATGTGCTACCTACTTCCCTGTTTGGATGCTGACTGATGCATCATCTGTCTTAAGGCCTCAGTACTTGCTGTTCCCACTGCCTACTATGCTCTTCCCTCAAGTCTTTACATGGACAGCTACTTTTCAACTTTAAGGTCTCAGCCTGACCAGCACTTTCTCAGAGAAGCGTTCCCAGTGAGGGACAAGTGGAACCCCTCACCTCTAGACAAGTGGAACCCCTCACCTCTAGCCAAAGGGAGCCCCAGAGGTAAAGTCTCAGGCCCTTTACCCTGAAATATTTTCTTCCTTGTACTTGTGTTTGAAATATTGGTATTGGAAGCTCCATGAGAGCAGAAATTATTTGTCTTGTTTACTTCTGTATCACCTGAGCCTCGGACAGTGCCTAGCACATAGCAGGCACTGACTGTAAATGTTTATTGAATTTATAAATGAGATGGATTCAATGTTTGAATCTGTGATTAGCATAAATGAATGAATGCATGGATTGGCAAGTAAATAATCTGAATTAATTTAAAGGATGAATGAATTGGGTAAATAGGTAGCACAAGTGATGTGTGAGTGAAGGAAAGAAGGAGTGAGTGAGTGAGTGGGCTTGTTTGAAGGCTCACTGGGAATCCCGGCTGTTTCTGTTTCCTTGGCAGAACAGTGGCCTTTTGGAATCCAGGAGATGAGGTGGGGTCCTTGGTGTGTGTGAAGGTGTATGTGTGTAGGGGTGTGTGTGTGTGTGTGTGTGTGTGTGTGTGTGTAGGTGTATGTGTGTGGAGGTGTGTGTGTGTGTGTGTGTGTGTGTGTAGGTATGTGTGTGTGTGTGTGTGTGTGTGTGTGTGTGTGTGTAGGTATCCTGAGAGGACTTGCAGAACCCCCATGTTATGGGTTGAATTGTGTCCTTCCCAGATTCATATATTAAAGTCCTAACTTCTAGTACCTCAGAAGGTGATCTTATTTGGAGACAGGGTCTTCACAGAGGTAAAATGAGGTCATTAGGGTGGGCCCCACTCCAATACAACTGGCATCCTTATAGAAAGAGGAAATTTGGAGACAGAGACTCACACAGAGAGAATGCCATGTGAAGATGAAGGCAGAGATTGGGTGATGTTTCTACAAGCCAAGGAATGCCAAAGATTGCCAGCAAACCACCAGAAGCTCGGGGAGAGGCATGGTTAGACTCTTGCTCCCAGCCCTCAGAAGGCACCAACTCTGCTGACACTCTGGTTGGTCCTCTAGCCTCCAGAACTGAGACAATAAATGTCTGTGGTTTGAGCCACCCAGTTAGAGGTATTTTGTTATGGCAGCCTGAGGAAACTGCTAAACTGTTTCTGGGCTGCAGGCTTCTAGAGCTTAGAGACGATGACCTACTATGTGCAAGCTTGGTGAGGCAGCACAGTGTGGTGGAAAGAGTGGGCTGGGGGCTGGTGATGGGGACCGAGTTCCAGTCAAGATCTGCTGCTCAGTTGGGCTCAGCCTTCCTGCCTATGAATTGAGGGCCAGTGAGGAGGAGGTCCAGAGAGGTTAGGTAGCCCAATCTGGGTTGCCAGCATGTTAGCAAGAAGTGGATCTGGGGAGCTCAGCCTTCACTTCTAGCATGGCAGTTGCTCCTTTGCCCTCAGTGCCCCCTAGCAGAGTCCACAGTGAGCCTAACCTTCTCCTTTCTCATTTAATACTCTCTTCTCAGCCCCTGGGTGACCTTGGCAATGTGCGTGCGTGTGTGTGTGTGTGTGTGTGTGTGTGTGTGTGTGTGTGTGATGTGGCCTGGCTGTTGGAAAGGCATCTTCCTGCAGTGAGGAGCAGTGAGTAGGGCCTCACTGGTATCCTGTGAGTTCCAGAGCAGCCTCCCCAGGCTGCCTGGACTGAAGGCCTGGGTGGCCTGCAGCCCGCGGACCCACTGTGCAGAGGCACAATATGTCTTTGTCTGGCCAGGGCTTCTGAGGACCATGGAGGCTGATCACATGTCCCACCAATATTTTCTTGAGGTCCCTGGTGGGAGGCTGGATGCCCTGCTGTCTTTCTGACTTCCTTTTCTGCCTGTCTCCAATGCCTTCTGAGAGCCAGCCCAGGGACTCTGGCCACTCAGCACCAATGGGCAGCAGTGCCTTAAAGCCAGCAACGAGCAGTGGTCAGATTACTGCTTCACTGCCTTTCAGTGACTGAAAGACTATAACTAAGGAAGGTCTCCAGTGAGGTGTTGCAAGGCTCTGCCTTCAGCCAGGGCTGCTTAGGCTGCACTCAGTTGTTAACTTCACGGAGCCGGAAGAGAGTGGAGATGCTGGCTGGAAGATCCAAAATTTACAAAGATACCGTGTTTGAAAACATGGGTTTGAAAAATGGCTGCCTGAGTGTAGAGTAATGAGGTTCTTTATATGTTTCATAGTTTTTTGTATGAAAAGAATCTGGAGGTCATAGTGGTACCAAGCTCAGTACAAGCTGACAATGCCAGAGCAAAATAGTACCATTGAGGTTGCATTAATGGAGGTATGGTTTCCTGAGCAAGGAGGTAACAAGTCTTATTTCTCACTCATCTGACTCCCTATTTACCCAGCATAGGAATTCTGCCTGCAAACGTTCGGGGACAAGGAGTTCTGTCCCTCTTGAGGTAGCTCTGTTTGACAATTCTTCCTATATTCTCCATCCTTGTGCTTTTATTCAATGCTATTTTTCAAGGACCTACTTTACCCTCTGAAAGTTTTCTGTGTTTCCCAGACAGTGACCCCATCTTTGCCTTCTCTCCTCTAGGGAGAACAGCCCTTCCTCCATCATTCGTTTTTCTCAGGACATGGCTTTGAGAACCTTTCCTTTTTGGTTGTGACCCATTTTATTATCTGCCCATGAACCTTTATCTTGAACTCCATGTGGAGCCTGGTGAGATTGTCATCTCCCTTGTTCTGATGATGATACACCTATTGATGCAATTAGAGGTGGGAGGCCCAGGTACTGTGAACCCCTAGGCCCCAGTGACCAAAGCTGGTGATCCTGGATGTTTCTTCAGCAATAGTTCATTCATCCTCTCCTCAAGGGATTTGCATTATGTCACATGGTGAGTTAGAGACCTGGGCTCTGGTTTCAGCCCCATCCTGGCTACAGCCTTTTGTTTCCCTCTCTCCCTTGCCATTGTACCCTGATTGAAGCTTTCCAACTTCAACTAAAAAAGGGATAATGTCTTGGAGTGCCCTATGCCCTGCCTGAGAAAATCCCTTTTTCTTTCTAGGACTCAGTTTCCCTGTGTGTACAGTGTGGAGGGCAGTCCAGCTCCCCTCAAGAGCCCCCTCCAGCCCCATAGCTGATGTGCTGAGTGCCTGATGTGGGCATTTCCGCTCCCATGACCCGCCAGCGAGATCGAGGTTTTGGTGGCGCCACTTACATCGCACACGGCGGCGTAGGCGGCCCTGATTCTGCCAAAGCCTCTGCCAGGAAGTCAACAGGTTTAAAAGTCCTCCCCCTCCCACCAGTGGATTTCAGGGAGGGGCACCCACCCACAGGGAGAACGGACATTAGCATCCGCGCGGGGTCACCACTCAAGGGGTGCACAGATTAGGGTTAATCAAAGGCTGGGGAGTGCGCGTTTGTCGGCGAATCTCCTTGGCCCAGGAACAAATCTCCATCTTGGCAGGAGGGACTCTTACTTGATTGGGTCTGAGTTCTATGAGGGACTGTAAATTCTCAGTGAAACAGCCCCGTTGGGCCTAATTTCAACCACTTAACCCAGAGGTTGCATTCTTGCAGTGTTCTGCCAAACGCATTCTCTGGGCTCGGGAGACCACAGCTCCTGAGCTCTCCTGCACAGAGCAGCTGCGTCTCTCCCAGCCTTTCTATTCTCACCTGCCTGCATGTGAGCTTGAGACTTGGGGTCCCCCAAGCCCCTTCCCTTCCCTCCCACATGAGGGAGCCTCCCAGTGTGGCTTCCCGGCATATGAAGCTCTCTGCTGGCCACCACTGCCCCTGTCAGTTTGAGACCAAACAGCTGGGCAACTCGGTGGAAACCTGGTCAGCTTGGGAAACCCTGCCCATGTGCCTGACTTTCTCTGTCAGATGCTAAGTCAGGGTGGCCCAACAATAGCTGAAATGGGAAAGTGGAGCCTAAATTCCTGGTCAACTCTGTTAAATATCAGTTGGCTGGTCCAAACAGTGCCAAAACAACCCACCAGTGCGGCCCAAGCAATGGGTACCTTCCAAACAACTGGGTCAAATTGTGACAAAACATGGACTCCATTTGAATAACGAGTCAACTGGGTCAAATCATACCAAAGCACTTGTTCAACTTAGTCAAACAAGCAATCAGCTTGATCAAACAACTCTCAAACAACCTGTCTTTAGAGTTAAACAAAGCCAAAACACGGAACCAACTCAACAATTAGCCATTAGGTCAGACAATGCTAGAACAATGGGTCAGCTGGGTCAGAGGATAGCAACACACCCCGTCTGTTGTAAATAGCTGGTCAACTGCCTCAAACAATGTCCAAATATTTGGATTAATTCACTCAAACATCCAGTCAGTTCAATCAAACCCAGTCAGCCGGGTTAATGAATGCCAAAACACCCACCCAACTTAAACAGCCACTCAAATGGGCCTAACCGTGACGGAACAACTGGTCAACTTGGTGAAATCACCAATCACCACGGCCAAACAAGCAGTCAACCCAATCAAACGGAGCTAAAGCAACAGGTCACACTGGTCACTAAGCAGTAACAAAACACCCACTCCATTCTGTCAAACAACCTCTCAAGCAGGAGAGGCTGTGTCTAAACATTCAGTCAGTTCTATAAAAAGCCAGTTGTCTCGATACTGTGAAACCAAAACAACCACTTAACTCGGTGGAATTAATGACAAGGCCAAGTACTTAGGGAGCACCTCTGCTGTGTCCACCCTCCCCAGGCCAGCAGCGCCGGCGGAGGTGGTCGGCATAGCGGAGTGAAGGCTTCACTTCTTTGTACTTAACCAGAACGCCCATCAGTTCAGTCTCAAAACATCCAGAGAGAAATCAGACCTGTCACTCGATTGGGTAAATAAACTCTCTAACGTGGAGATTGGGTTTCCCGGAGAGAATAGTCCTAGGCAGAGGGGGAGACGATTTGAGAAAGCTGTTTCTGCCCCTTCCCCGGCCGCAGTGGGTGGGAAGAGGCGCCCCGCCCCGTGCCAAGTATTTGGGATGGGGATATTTTGTCCCAGTGACTAGACCTCCGAGGGGTGAGGTTGCTCAGCGCCTCAGTGACCTGGTGGTGAGCCATGACCCTGTGGATGGGTAGGCACTAGCCCCACAGCGCAGCACAAGGCTGGTTTCCAGGGCCCGAGCCCTTCACTAGGACGAGAACTCTCCTCATCACACCTAGTAGCTCTGATCATCACTCATTCAGAGCTTAATAAAGACAGTGACACTATTGAGCTTTTACTGTGCGCCAGGCACTGGGCTAATAAGCCCTTCCCACCCCATCACATCTTCTTTTACACAATGCAATGAGGTCAGCACTATTACCACCTCCCATTTTATTGATGAGGTTTAGGGGGCTCACAGAGGTAAAGCAAGGTGTCTTGGTCACAGAGCTATTAAGGGGCAGGGTCAGGACCAAACCAGCTCTAACGTTAGAAGCCATCTGTGCCTTCAGAACACTTATTGAAAGAAAGGATGAAGGGATGGGTCGGCTTGAACTGCAGTGCACAGATGTGACAGTGTGACACGCTGAAGGTGTGACGGTGCACGACCAGCCCGCGATGTGTCTGTATCTGTGATGGCTGGGCGAGAAGAGGCGCTTCCTCCCGGCAGAGACTCAGGTGTAGACGGGTTGGAAGCCGCAATTTCAGTAAAGCCTGCTCTCCACTTAGAGTCCAGCCTGGGGCTAAGCCTGTTTGCCCAGGAAGACCAAACGGGTATTACTCATTCCCCCAGAGGCCAGTGGGTCCGGGATACCGGGACCTACAGGCAGGCTTATAGGACAGGGGGCAGGTGACCTCCTGAGGTCTGCCCAACCCTCCCCGTAAAATCCCCCTGGCGCCTGCCTCCTGTACCTGGGCTGCAGGTCCGAGACCACTACTGGCCACAAGTGACACCCTCGCTTCATTCAAGGAAAGTCCTGTTGACTCACTCCCACATTAGGCACAGACCATTTTATTGAATGCTAACGCAAATCACCCAGGCAGGAAATGTCGTAAAGAGAAAAGTAATCTTCTGACGGAAAAATAAATTATCAGCAGTGTTCCGAAGGAAAAGAAACATTCTTAAATAATTTCTCTTGCTGTTGGTATTGGCTGGCAGTGTGGGCCAGCCAAGCAAATGGTAATTTCCAAATTAGATTATACATTATGTCATATTAGTTTTATATTAGAAAAACAAAAGGGATCAGAGGAGCAGTGCCAAGGTTGGCGGGCTGCGCTTGCCACGTGAGCGGCTGCGATTCCACTGCGGAATGTTTAATGACTCCGGGAGAGCAGAGAGCAAACATTCAGACCAGAACAAGGGCGGGGTCTCCGGGAGGGAAAGGACCAGCCCCCAGGCCAGACCTCTGTGAGAGTGGGGAGCAGCCAGGGCGCGGAGGCAGGGAGCACCTCAAAGCACTGTCACACCCTCTGATTTCTGGGGGTCTGGACCCTCCTGGAGGAGCGCTGGCTGCTGAGTAGGGTCGTATGGCCAGTGAATGCTCATGGGAGCAGCAGGTGGAGGTGCCAGTGTGTGGTCCCAAGAAGGAAGGACCTGGTGGGGTCCTGTTGGTGTCCCCACTTCTCTGTAGAGCTGTCCTTGGGCAGGGGCGGGGGGAGGGGCAGACAAGTCTGTGTCAGAGGGCAAAGGCAGAGGACTGCAAGGGAGGCGGACTTTAATTCGGAGTCATACTGCCAGCTCGCCTTTACTGGGGGTTACTATGTGCCAGGTGACTTCCCTTACGTACCCACTGTTTACTGCTCACAACCAGACCAGCGGGCCACGGTGCAGGTAGAAACAGAGAACTAGGGGTCGGTAACTTGTCCAAGGTGACATGACGGGGCAGTGGCCGAGCCTGCGCGTGCACCAGGGCTGCGGGCCTGTGATCTTCACCGCCACACCATTGGGGATACACGTGCCAGCATGAAACACGATGTTTCTGTGATGCCCATGAGTGGTGGAGGGCGGAAGATGACGGATTGCAAACCCAGAGGGGTCCTGCAGGTGCTGAGGCTTAGGCCCCTGACTCCAAGCCCCTTCCTCCCTAAGGCAGCTTCAGCCTTCTCCACTTGACTGTGTGTGAATTTAGGCAAAGGTCTTGTACAGAACAGGGAGCTTCTCAAGGGCAGGGTTCTTGTTTGATGATCTCTGGATACTCTGTCCCCAGCACAGAGCTTGATGGTCACAGTCCTAATAGGAACAGCAAATCTAAATGGCTAGAACTGGACAGGGGTCAGGGGCTGAGGAACCTGGTCGGGGCTCACTGACCTCTGATGTCTGCCTGGCCGCCTCACGACCCGTGACAAACAACGCTAACCACTCGCAGTGCTCCTGCCCTTACAGTTCTTCTCAGGCAGCCATGACTAACCCACAGCGTGGTCATGGAAAGAGAGCCTCTTTGCTGCTCTTGCTTTAGCCCACCTTCCAGTTTGCAACTGAGAAAACGGGCAGCATAGGGAAAGAGGCAACTTTCTGGGAGTCACAGAACCAGCCCTGGACAGAGTCGGATCTGGAACACATCTTCCAGATCACGCACGCGGTTAAAGACCCAGACTGCTTAGTGAGCGGGTATCTGACCATCATAGCACGCGCCCAGCTCCGACTGCACGGCATCTGGATGAAGAGATAAAACAGAATCGAGGGGCCAGCTGGGCGGCAGTGCAGGCTGGAAGGCCATCACTTTGAATGTTCCTGTCCTGGAGCTATTTTCCATGTTCCTCAGGAGATCTGGGTTCTAATTCCAGCTCTTTCCCTCTGGCTGCCTACCTCCTCTCTAGACCTCAATTTTTCCATCTGTTAAATGAGGGCAGGCAAGTTGCTCAAATTCCTGAAGATGTGAAATTCTTCTGGCTCTGATATTCCAGGATTTCAAGTCCCAGAATTTGGCCCAGATCCTTAAGACTCTGCTGTTTCTTGGGGTGAGCCAGGAACCCTGGGAAGCTGCAGTGATTCGCTGAGACCACCAGGGGGAGAGGGCGCATTCTGCATGATTCCTGCTTGCCTTCTGTTCTGACCCCCCTGGTGGCCTGGAGGGTTACTGCTCTTCCAGACTTGGTTCCTGTGTCCTGATGGCTACTCAGCTGATGGGGTTATGTGATCAGAAACACGTGTTCTCACTACCGAATACTCTGAGTCCCTCCTCTGGGCCAGGCCTTTTGTTGGGTACTAGGGACCCCCTCTGCCCTTGGAGGGGCTTTCAGCCCAGTGAGGGGCAGAGATGCATGGTGGCCAGCCTAGAGCAGCGTGTGCTATGGCTGGGGCAGTGGAGGCCCCATGGGACTTCCTACTGAGTCTTCCTGGAAAAAGTGATGTCTGAGCCCAATTCTGAAGGATGAGGCAGAGTTCAGCAAGGAGGGCAGAGGGAGGTGGTATGTGCTCCAGGTAGAGAGCAAAGGCCCAACTATAGGAGACAGGGTGAGTCACAGGTCCCTAGGGAACTGCAGGCAGTTCCAAGGACTGGAAGGCAGGACTGTGTGTGTGAAAGGCAGGGAAGGCAGCCAAGCATTTGTTCACTCAAAAAAATGTATTCACTATTTGCTGAACACCAGGCTAAATTATGAAAGGCCGTGCACAACAGCCTCAAATCCCAAATTATTTTCTTTCCTGGGCCCTCGCCTGTATGCCCATAATATTTATAATAAGAATTTGTTTCTAAATATAGTTAATTACTGCTTGGCTTTTCCTGTCTCCCCATGGGGATAGCTGCACTGAAGGACGTTGGGACAGGAAACTGGCCTCAGGCCTGGGAATAGTGTCGGGGCCATTGCAGTCCAGGACAGGTGAGATGACAAGGGCCGGAGCCAAGGGCATGGCCTGGCCAGCTGGTCTCTGCTCTCTCCTTGGCTGCCCATGTCTCCCTACTGCAGGAGGTCCAGCAGCCTCACTCTGCCCGAGCTACCCTCTCCACCAGTATTTGTGGCTGGTCCCATGTCTGGATGTGTTTGCAGGTTTGGAGCCAGGGCCCTGCTCAGGAGTGCAAGGGGTGTGGAGCATCCTGGGATGGCTGCTGCAGAGGCTGGAGTGGAGTGTAATGGGGCAGGAAGGTAGAGAGGACCTTGGGGCAAGAACTCTCTGAAGGAAAGTCCTGGAACAAGGAAGAGGTGGTGTCTTAGCCAGGAGGCAGATTCCCTCCCCTTCTCCACCCTCAGTGCAGGACCAAGCCCCTGGGAGAACCAGTCCTGGTAGGAGGGAAGCAAAAGGGAGCCATCATTAATTGAGCGATTACTATGCATCCAGAGCTTTGTTCACATTTTGTCACTGAAATGCCTCAATAACCTGGCGAGGGAAGATGATTCCCCCACACTGTATTGTGGCTGGGTTTGATAGTAGCGGCACAAGCACAGAGAAGTTAAGTAACTTCCCCAAGCTACACAGTCAGAAAGTGGTCCCGTTGGAATCAGCCCTTCTCTTTGCATTGTTGTCTCCCTTATTTCCTAGACGCAGCGAACCACAACCCTCTCCATCTTCACATCCGGGTCTCTCTGTCTGGAATACCACCTCTTCTGTCCATATTCTTTACCTGGTGATAGTCTCACCTTTTCAGATCTGGTTCCTATGTCCTTTGTGAATGGTTCTTTGACTCTTCCAGGTAGATTTTATTTTATTTTGTTCACCCGTCCATCCTCCCTCCACCACCCATCCATTTAACCCTTAACTTGTTCCTGAAGGATTTCTGGCTGTCTCAGTAGCGTTAGTCACTGCCTTCTCTGTGATCCCGCAACACTTTGTGACGCAGGTGAGCACCACCACCCACGGTCGCATGGGCAACAGTGGGGCTGCCTCTCTCCCTGGTGTTGCCCAGCACAGAGCCTGCCTCCTGTTCACCTCACCCTGGCGCTTCTCTTGCCCAGAAGGTTGCTCAAATTTGGCCTGTTCCTCAAGGAGAATTGTCACTATCTGGAGTGACTTTGGGTTGAGATTGAGAGCTCTTTTCTTTTTTTTGTGCCAAGAGTGATACCTCCACATGCTGTGATAGGAGAGCTGAACTGGAGACACCACTAGCAAGTGGTTCCACTTGCTTCCCCAGGACAATGGATGGTCCTACAACTGTAGAGAATTTTGGACCTTTTTAGGACCCTATAATCACCTCATCAGCCTGGATTGGGTAAATCTTTGCTCAGAACTGGGCAATGCACAATGGCTCGGGGTGTCTCTGGGGGCTCATGGAGGGACATTGGGGCATGAGCCAGTTTAAATGGGGATGGGCTGAACATTAGTCAGTTTTTTCTAGGTTATGTTGTGGTAACAGACACACCATAGCATGCCCCAAACAGGGGCTTTACAATAACAAGTTTACTTTTCGCCCACATTATATTTTGTCTGTGGTGGCTGTGGGTTGACCATGGCTCTGCTCCATGTGTCCTCTGTATTCTGGGATCCTTGCAAAGCAGCTGCCCTGATTTGAGACATGACATACTCAGGACAGAGAGCAAAACGAGAAATGGCCAAGCCACACAATAGCTCCTAAGGTCAACTTCACTCGCATTCCATTGCCCAAAGTAAGACACATGGCTGAGTCAATGTAACCCTCCCTCGGGAGGCACGGCAGCTACCTGGCAGTGGGTAGGGTGTGGGCCCCTCTTATAGGGAAGGGGCAGTGACTAATCTGGAGCAAGAATGCAACCTGTCACAGGCCAGAACTGTGGTGGAGACTAACATCAGCTTCCTCCACTAATCTTGTGTGGTTCAGGTACATGCTTTCTAACTTTGAGAATCTGTGGTGCCTCAGGAGAAGAAAGATCCCCAAATTGGACATAAAAGTGTGGATGAGGCTGTAGAAGTTACACAGGAGTGCGGAGAAAGGAGGGGCAGGTGGGGATGAGCTGGTGAGAAGATACTCCTATCCTTTGCCCAGCAAACTCCTACTTACTCTTCTTTCAGGGTCCACTTTTAACATGTCACCTCCTCTAAGAAGCCCTCTGGGATTGAACCCTCTGAACCAGGTTTGGTGCTCTTCCTCCATGCTCCTATGCCTTCTGTTTTCTCATTGCATACCTACTGCACTGTGTGTGATGTCTGCTTATGTGTCTGAATCCCCAGGAGCAGTGGTTTGCTGGAGCTGGCTCCTACCTGCTCCTGAGAGTTGATGGCATGCCTCTCTTCCCAGCTCCATGTTCATTCAGGGGCATCATGTGGCCAAGTTGGAATTGGCCACAGTAGAAGTATTTACATCACAAAGAAGAACTAGTTACCTCCCACAGAGGTAGTTGTTAAAAACTTGAGGCCAGCCATTGCCCTGGAGTGTGAACAATATGAGGGCTGGGGTGTGCCTTGCTTACCTATGTCTTCCTAAGATGTCTAGCAGGGGTCCTGGCTGCTGCACAGATTGACTGACTAAATGAGTGACTGGAGGAATGAGTGAATGGATAGCAGCCTACCCTGGTAGAGTAGTGAGCTAATGAATGTCTAGCTGGGCTGGATATCCGGCTGTGTCTGTTTTTTCTCCGGGGTCTCCTTCTCCCAGGTCCCTGGCTCCGTGCTCATCGCCCCCGGGAAGGTATGTGACAGGGCTGAATGCAGGAGGCCTTTGTTCTCCACTTCTCCCAGCTTTTGGAACTGAGTGTTTACAGAGGAAGTAAAGGAGAGAGGAGGGATAAACAGAATGTCTTGAAGAAACTTAAAGGGAAGGAGAGAAGAGGTGTGGCCAGGCCCATGTGTCCTAAGCAGCTTTGCTGGAGGTGATAAGACTCCCAAGAGGAAGGGCTGTGGGGTGCCTGCAGGACACAGTGCCATGGAGGTGGCAGTGAGTGGCCAGATGTGCAGGGTCAATCAATGTGGGTCAGTCCCTGCCCCGAGCCCCACACCTTGACATCATGTAAGATCTCCAATAAGCGGAATGACTCCGGACACTGGGGTAGGAAGTCAAGTTATAGGAAAAAGGAAGTGGCGTTTCTACACTGGCAGCGTTATGCTGGCACTTGTGAATGATACAAATCATTGGCGAGTGTTTTCCATCAAGGGCCATATAGTAGATAGTCTCCGTTTTGTGGGCCTACGGCAGCCGTGGGCAAACTACGGCCCGCGGGCCGGATTCGGCCCATTTGAAATGAATAAAACTAAAAAAAAAAGACCGTACCCTTTTATGTAATGTTTACTTTGAATTTATATTAGTTCACGCAAACACTCCATCCATGCTTTTGTTCCAGCCCTCCGGTCCAGTTTAAGAACCCATTGTGGCCCTCGAGTCAAAAAGTTTGCCCACCCCTGGCCTATGGTCTCCATCACACTATTTAACTCCTCCAGGGGAGGGCAAAAGCTCCTCAGGCATACATAAGTGAATGAGCTTGGCCATGTTCCAATAAAATTTTATTTATGGGCGCACATATAAATTTTATATCCTTTCATGTGTCTTAAAATATTCTTTTGACCCCCAACCATTTAAAAATGTAAAAGGAATCTTCACTCACAGGCGATGGCCAGTTGGATTCGGCCTGTGGGCTGCAGTTGCTGACTCTGATCCAGATGACTGAGTGTGTGGAGGAGCCAGTCCACTAGCAAGTCATAGGGTAAGCGTGCCTGGCCGGGGTGGACAGCATGAACCTGTCTGGAGGGAGCAGATCTCTTTCTCTCTCCCTTTGCACCCTCTCCTCCTGGCCCTGTGCTGGCTCCCTGGGCCGGCTCCCTGGGCCCTGGCACATTCTGCAGCCATCCACGGTGCCTGGCTGGGGGAAGCTGGGCCCTCCATGGGCTGGTGGCTGGGCAGCTGGACTCAGCGAGGCCGGCGGCCGGCCGTGTTCAGTCTCTGGGAAATGAGTGTGGACACAGCTTGGGCCCGGTGGGGCGGCCCACCCTGGTCTGCCCAGATCAGGTTCCCGGTGGCGTCTGAGCGCTGTAAACATAGTGGCTGGACAGGCCACCTCTCCTGAGGCCCACTGGAGGCGGCTCTGCCCAGGAGGGAAGCTGGATTGGGGCTGACAATTTGACATAAACCACGGGACAGTGTCCGGCGGCTGGGGAAGCCCAGAGGCCCCCTCCCCAATGCCCACACTCACTCTAGTGCAGCTGCTCCCAATTACTGTGCCCGGTGGAGCCAGGGGTCTTTGGAGTAGGGAGCCACCTGAGAGGTGCTCTACTACCCCTCCTAAAAGGGGTGGGGAAACTGAGGCCCAGAGACAATCAGAAGCTTGCTTAAGGCCAAGCAGTCGTTGCCAGACTGGGGCTTGAAGCTGGGTCTCCAGCTTCATGAAACAGGCTCCGGACCCCTCCCAGGGTGATCTGGAGAAGAAAGACCTTGGGTGGCTTCTGAGACCCTGTCCCGTTGCCTTTAGCTGCCCTTTGGACTCATCAAGGAGCACTGGAGTCAGGAGCCCAGCCCTGGCTCAGGGCCTCGCCACACCCTTGAGTTTTAGAACGCTCATTCCTAGAGGGGGACACAGGCTGGGAGTGGTGAGGAGACTTGCCCAAGGTCACTCAACTAGTCAATGGGAGAGCCAAGACTCAAACCCAGGCCCGTCAGATTTCAAAGTCTATGTTCTTCATAGCGACCCCTGGTTCCGGCTCCAGCCTGGGACGTGTGGGACTGCAGGCAGGTACCTCCCCCTGGGCTGCTGTGGGTGGCTTCGGAGAGCCCCTCTGTGACAGATGCGGGCACATGTACGCTGACAGAGCACACAATCACATGTATGCACGGACATGATGCAATTGTTGATAAGCACATCAGCTGCCATGCCCAGGTATGCTCTCGTCAGAGGACACACACATGCTCACGTGTGCACACGCACGTGCACACTCCTATACGCACACTTTCCACTGCAGCTCTGGCAGGCGTGCTGCCACCCGGACTCAGGATTAACAATCCTCTCTGGGGTTTTTACACTTTCACCTTCTTGTTCCTGACACGTTTCAAAGTTCTGTTCAGAGTTAGACCTGAGGATGATGGGCTGGGGGTGGTTGCGAGTGGGGCTGAGAATGGAAAAACAGGCGATTTGGAAAATTCCTGTCATTTTTGAGCTCTTTCCAAAGACGCCCACGGGAGCCACTGTGAGGCCTGTCGACGTCCAGCCTCAGGCTGGTCCCACTGCCCTAGAGCAGGCTCCCGGCTCACCCCACACCCTCTAGCCCAGCCCGGCCTGTTCACCACCACACTTCGGTTACCTCTCCCCCAGTGAAGGGTCCTGCTGGAGAGCACTGCGCATGCTCAGCTCACTCCTCCCCAGACCAGGCCACCCCAGCTGTGCACGCCCTACTATAGGTTGACAATGCCAACAGCTGGCACTGAGTGCTTGCTGTATCCCAGGCACCAAGTATTCTAAGTGATTTACACATATTGATTTATTTGTACATCAAAACCTATGAGGCATAGACTATGGCTATATCTGCAGACAAAGAAACTGAGGCACAGAGAGATAAAGCAATTGGTCCTAAGTCACACAGCCAGGAAGTGGAAGAGCCAGGATTTATATCCCAGCGATCTGGCTCCAAAGGCAACGTCATGTGTGCCAGGACCTGTGCGTCATGTGTGCCAGGACCTGTGCCTCCCTGCCACTCGATTTCACTCCACAAGCTCTCCTCTCCCCTAAAGCGGAGGGTCCTTCCTAAAGCCCTAATAAAGCCCTAATGTGGCCTCTGGACAATGTAGTCTCCTCAGGGTCCTGGGCTCCAGGTCACAAGAGACCCCCCTCCCCCGCCCCCCGCCCCTGGGTGCAGCCAGGGCTGTGAGTGAGCATGTGTGTGGACAGGCTGGCTGTGCAGTCGTCTGAGGTCCTGCAATGGCTGGGGCAGCAGCCCCAGAAGTGGACACATCTTTGCCTCCAGCCCTGCCTGGCTGCCCGCCCGCCCGCCTGCCATCCACATGGTGGAAATGCTGAGAAACAAGGGCCTTCCTGTCTTCCTCTCTTTCCCCCTTTTCTAAAAATAAGCTGGAAGCTTCTCCTCATCTGCCCCCAATTTTCTCCTGCTTGACCCTAATGACCCCACGCCCTCAGATGAGGCCACATGTGTGCCCACTGCTGGGCAGATGGGCTGACCCCTCGGTGCAGATGGTGGGAGCGAGGAGCCTGCCCTGGCCTCTGCCCCAGCCTGGCCGGCCCCTCCAGCTATGCCCTTCCTGGGAACAAAGCACTGAGCCTACCCCTGGTCTGTGGGTGGGGCGAGGGAAAACTTGTTTATAACAGGAAGCTCCACCCAGGTTTTATGAGCTGTCATGATAATAATAATCATCACCCACGTTTGTATACACTAAGCACTTGCACATCTGTTATCTCCTTTAGTCCATGCAACTGGCCCTTCAGATTGGTATCATTGTTAAAACTCAAATTAAATAGAAGAAGAGAACAGAGAGGTTCATTTACTTCCCTAAGGTTGCACAGGAAAGGGTGGGGCCTGGATTCAAACTGGGTCCTTAGATTTACAAGTCTCTCTCCTGTCCTAGCCAGTGTGGCCCAGTGGATAGAGGATTGGCCTGTGGACTGAAGGGTCCAAGATTCAATTACAGTGAAGGACACATGCTTGGGTTGCAGGCTCGATCCCCAGTAGGGGGCATATAGGATGCAGCTGATCAATGATTCTCTCTAACCATTGATTTCCTCTCTGAAATCAATAAAAATGTATATCTATACTAATAAAAGGGTAATATGCTAATTAGACTGAGAGACCTTCCGGGAGACCTTCCAGACGTCCTTCTGGACAAAGCCATGGTGGCAGGGCTGAGGGAGAGGCAGTTAGGGGAGATCAGGACAGCAGGGGAGGGCAGTTTGGGGTGAGCAGGCCAGTAGGGGAGGGCAATTGGGAGCGATCAGGC
>NW_005871085.1:3540051-3557747 GCF_000147115.1 Myotis lucifugus
GAGCCAGCAGTCCCGGATTGTGAGAGGATGTCCAACTGCCCACAGGGATTGGGCCAAAACCACAGTCAGACATCCCCTGAGGGGTCCCAGATTGGAGAGGGTGCAGACCTGGCTGAGGGACTCCCCCACCCCCATGCACGAATTTCATGCACTGGGCCACTAGTATATATATAAAACAAAATGAAAAACTGGACATTTCATTTAAAAAAAAAATAGATAAAAGTCTCCCTCCTGCCTGCCTTGGTGGCTCAGTAGTTGAGCATCGACCTATTTACCAGGAGGTCACGGTTTGATTCCCAGTTGGGGCATATGCCCGGGTTGTGAGCTTGATCCCAAATCATTCACAAGGCAACCAGGCAGCTGATCAATGATTCTCTCTCATCATTTGTTTCTATCTCTCTCTCCCTTCCTCTCTAAAATCAATAAAAATATAATAAATAAATCTCTCCATCCTGTTTGCTGACATCTGTACCAGGCAGCAGTTTTGCAGCTTTTGCCCAATGATCTTTGTGTTGCTCTTTTAGCTGCCATTTATAGGGGCCTCTGCGTGTGTCAGGAGCTGTGCTGGGAGCTCCCCCACGACCCGGAAGGAAGGAGTCATTAAACTCATTTTGAGGAGGAGGTTGCTGACACTCAGAGATGTAACAATCTTGCCAAGGCTGTTCTGCAGGAAGGGCTGGCATCAGGGTTTGGGTTGAGAACTGCCTAATTCCAAAGTTCTTCTTCTGCCAAACAATTCACAGCAGTTGGCATCATGCACTTCATTTTAATTCATTAATTTGTTGACACAACAGCTTCCAAGTGTCTGCTCTGTGCCAGGCATAGGGACACAGGGATGAATGAGACACACGGATCTGTCCCAGTGGGCTTCATGATCTGGTGGGAGATGGATGTGTAAAGGGCAATTATGGTGCAGGGTGATAAGCCATTATTAGCCGTGATAGTTAGCTTTGCACAGTGTTTATAGCTCACGGAGGGCCCAAATGGAAATCTGGCCATTTCCATGTCGGCTGAAAGTGCTCTAATTGTTGCCGTAGCATCACATTTGCTTGAATCACAGCATCCTGGATTCAAGACCCTTGTGATGTGTAGAGACCACCTCTGCATCCTCACCCCCTGCCAGCCCCCGCCTCACTGTGCTCCAGCATTGCCATTGTGCTGGGCCTCAGCCGGAGCAGCTTTTTTCCCACCTCCCACTTTCTCCTGGTTAACTCACCCTGCAAACTTCAGCGCAGATGGTAGCACTCCCCTCCCCACCCAGGCTGGGTGGCAGGGAGTTTCCTGTTATTGAAGATGGAAGGTCAGGGCAAGGAGACTTAACCTCTATGGGCCTCAGTTTCCTATTCTGTAAAACGGACTCAAGAGGAAGCCCAACTCTAGGAAGCTAAAGCTTTGTTAGAGGGAGGCACAGTGGCCTGTGGGGCTAAGAGAGGGAGTGCCGGCAGCCTACGGGGTCAGGAAAGCTGCCCGAGGACTTGACACTGAGGATGAGCCTTGGTTGGTGTTATTATTGACAGCTAATACTTTGTGCTCACTCTGTGGGTGGCGCTGCTCCGAGCCCTTTGCACATGTTAAGTTGTTTAGTCCTGGCAACAGCTCTGTGAGGCGGTTACTGTCACTACCCCCATTTTACACATTAGGGGGTACAGAGAGATTAGGTGACTTGCTTAGGGTCACCCAGCTAAGAAGGGGTGAAGCCTGGATTCTAACCCAGGCACTTGGCTCCAGCATCCACACTCTAACCACCAAGGGACAAGAGTAGAAGTGGAGAGCATGGCCCACTTACACAAACCTCATTGTATGTAATAAAAGGGTGAATGCCCTGGTCCCTTCATCTTCCAGTGAACAGGGCAGTGCCTTCTGGGCCCACACGTGCAGGAATGGTGACTCCGACTCCCCCACCCCAGGGTTGGGAAGGCCATCTCTGTGTGCCCCCTGACCTCCCAGGGCACCTCCTGCTCTGTGTGGGTAATGAGGCCTGTCTGGGCAGCGATGGCCGGGCGTGCACTGCCCCCGGGGACAGGGACAACTGCCGGTTGTGGAGGCAGGTAGAGGGGGCATTCTTCTGCTTACGTCACAGGGGAAGGAGCTAAGACTCACCTAAAGGGTAAAGGACCAGGCAGCCTCGGAAATGGCCACTGTGACTCTGGACTTGGAGGCCAGAGCATCCGCATAGCAATGAAGGTACCCGACGCTGCTGGTCCCTGTGCACTGCCATGTGGGGAGGATTAGGTGGGAAAACCTCGATTAAACATCTAACGCCGGGCCTGCCCACGGCATGAGCTCAGTACCTGGACACTCCCTTTCCTTCCCTCTGGGTAGGAGGGAATGAGTGTAGAAGTCACCCAGAACTCGGAGGTGGAGCTTTCCTGCTTCTGTCCTACCAGCTGACACGTCAGCTGAGAGCTGGCAGTATCTCTCAACTCTGCCCTCTCCCCTGGCCCGGCGTCTGTCCCTCCAGCATCGCACTCACCAGTTTGCCTTTTGTGACAATGAGTCCTTAACCAGACTGGGAGGTTCGAAGGGCATAGCCTACAGCCGATCCATTTCATTGTCCTCAGCAATGTCCAGACCTCAGCACCAATGAATGTTCTCTGAGTTCACAGCTGCTGAGCTCATCCCAACCCAAATCCTAATTCATCCTCAGCTTTCTGGGATAGTTTGAACCAGAGTAAGAAGCCTGGGTGTCTGCATGGCTAACAGTGGCCTCTGAGAGCCTCTTTTCTTTGTAATCTGAATCTTATTCTTAGAGAGAGGCCTTCTCACTCCCTCTTCAGCAGTTTGGAGAGATTGGGACCAACCCCGGGTTACACTGCAGGCAGAGACTGTGAATTAGTAAGCAGCTCAGACAGTCTGCACACGGAGACCTGTAGCATGGCCAGTGAGCTCGGCATCTGTCTCTTTTCCCTCTACAACAGTGGTTCTCAACCTTCCTAATGCCATGACTCTTTAATACAGTTCCTCATGTTGTGGTGACCCCCAATTTCATTGTTACAAATTGAACATAATTAAAGCATAGTGATTAATCACAAAAACAATATGTAATTAAATATGTGTTTTTCGATGGTCTTAGGCGACCCCTATGAAAGGGTCGTTTGACCCCCAAAGGGGTCACGACCCACAGGTTGAGAACCACTGCTCTACAACCTGCCCAGCCAGGCTGGCTAGCCCTGAGGTCCCAGGGCCCGTGGGCTGTCCTGGCCAGACACTGGGGCTGGGTGGGAATTGGAGGGTGGGGAGTTTACTTTCTGTCTCAGGCCTACCAGCGTCGCCAGACCTCTGCTGGCTGGCTGGGCTAGCCCATTCTTTCCTGGTTCTGGCTAGCTGTGGTGGTCCCCAGGGCCACTCTGAGTGACAGGGGTCAGGCGTCCCTCTGGTGCCTGCAATGTGTCATTGGTAGTTGTGAGCTGGCCCCCCAGCTTCTCGGCTCCCACGGGCCAGTCCCTGCAGGGAACGTGCACTAATGGGCGGGCTGTAAACGAGCTGTCAGCAGAGGTGGTCTCACTCTTCCCGGTCCTCCCCACTCCCTCCCTCAGTCTCGCTCAGTCTCAGCCACATTGGAAGAATTAAGGGCCGCTGGCAGAGGGAGGTGGCTGGTTCCCATGGCGGGGACCGTGCATAAGTCCTAACACATTGGCACTGCGTGTGTGCGCTGGCCGGGGGGAGAGGCCCTGACTCGGATGCTATCCTGGGGGACTCGGTGGCAGGGCCTGCCAGGGAAGCCTTCCTCCCTGATGGCCTTGTAGCCTTTCTGGACCAAGGCGAAGCCTCCAGTAGTTTTCTTCTTTGTATTTATTATGGATTCTGCTCCTTGTGTGTGGAAAGGGACCGGCCTGGGATCTGGTGGGTCCTGGGCTAACAATTCTCTGCATAACCTTGGAGGTGCCTTTTCCTCTCCTGATTTCCATTTCCTCGTGGGGCATCGAGAGCCACTGAGTAGACGGGAGTGGTCTGGGCAGCTGGGGCTGCAGGAGTGGGCACAGCTGGAGTCCAAGGCTGCACTGCCAGGGAGGAGGGCTCCAGACAAGACTCTCAGGGACAGTGCTGAGGGGGACAGGGATCATGTAGATGACCCCTCCCCTTGCAAAAGTCCAGGCACAAGCTTGCTGTCTCCCTCCTCTTTTTGTGATATTTCAATCAGGCCTCCATTCCTCTCATTAAGAAGTAATAATGGCTAAAAATGTCCAGGGTGTCAGCTCTTTGCTTGTCCTGTGTGAAGCCTCTTACACGCATGTTGTCATGGAGGCCTCACAACCACACTGTGCACATTTCGAGATGAGGGAATGGACTCAGTGGGGTGGAGGCCTGGCTCAAGGTCTCTGGCTGCAAGTGGCCGGGCCGGGATGTGATCCCAGGGCTGTGTGGGACTGTGCTGCTCTCACTGCCAGACAACATCCTGGGGAAGCAGGAGAAGCAGAAGCCACCAGCAGCCCAGCCCAGCCCAGCCCAGCCCAGCCCAGATGATAGGAAGCAATTAGATGGGCTTTGTGGGGCGTGGGAGAACTTGGGTCAGGACATCAGGGCACACCCGGGTCCTCAGTCAGCTTCTCTTTCGAATAGGCTCATTTCTGGGGGTTCCTGGGAGGTGTGGAGGGCTTTGGGGTAGCTAAGTCTGGTCCCAGGTGGAATTAGGCAGCGATTCTTGGGTCTGGGCCATGGGAAAGGCATAACTGTTCCAGTCTGGATGGCGCACTCATCCTTTGGTGGTGCTGGTGCATCCAGTGCTCACCTTGCAAAGCACCAGGCTGGGACTGGCGACACATGGATTTGATTGCTTGGGAATCTGCTTGGGGGGCCTGGGGTAGGGGAGCAGGGGTGGAACAGTTGATCGGCTTAAAAATAGCACAGCCTGGCATTCCAAGGGGCTTAAGGGTGACCCATTCCAAATTTGGAGTGGCCTGGAGTGTTCTTTGTAGCCAGCCTCCCACATGGGTGGCTCTCGGTGACTGGCGGGCACTGTGTGGGAGCAGCACCCGGGCAGGGAGGACCCGGGTCTGGTCCTGTTGCAGCCTCTCCCTGGCTGAGTGACCTGGGCAGAGCAGGCCACCTCCTCTGGACCCCTACGGCTCCTTCTGCCCGGCTGTGTAATAACTCCTGCCCCGGCCATCTGGTAAGATGGTTAGGAGGAGGCATTTGGGCGAATGTGAATTGTCACGTGCTGCATACATGTCTTTTGTCACTGCAAAATGTAGGGCACCCGTGGAGGGCGCATTTCAAGATAGTCTCTGGGTGTTTGGGACAAGCCGAAGCTTTCTCTGATGAATTCACAGCTTCCAATGCCTCCCCATGACCCCCGGCCTCTTATCCTAGAGGTCCCCTGTTGCTTCTCAGTAGAAAATGCTTCCTTTGAATGAATTAAAATCAGAACAGTCCTACCATGGAATGACCTGCATTGATAGGTAGGGAGCCTTTTGTTACTGGAGGTAGTCAAGACAGAGCCAGGGAAACTTCCCTGGCAGGAAAATCACCTGTGGCCTAGACTAGATGTTGCCTCAGAGGCTGGCCATCGGTCTGTAGGGGCTACACTCCACTTGCTGCCTCTGCTATGGGGGTGCCTTATCCAGATCTGAGGCAGGCATTCGACCCCCCGCACCTCTGCACTGTAGGTTGAACAGCCTCAGCACACGGACTGCCCATCCAGTGCTCAGGGCCTCACCCAGACCTCCTGTTCTGGGCATGCTCCAATGTTCTGGTCATGTAATCCCCAGGGCAAAAGTTTCCCCGCCTTCAAAATTGAAATACTAATGCCTGGTGCTCCTGCTTTGCAGAGCTGTGCAGGGATAAGATGACTTCAATTCACAGGCTCCTCAGAAACCACCAAGTCCAGTTTCCTTTCAATGATCCTCCTCCTCTAGGAGAATAGGCTGAGGCCCAGGGAGAGGAGACCAGTTCCAGGCTACCGATGAGACAGTGAGATAGAGCCAGGTCTGCATCCAGGTTTCCCAGAGTCCAGTTCTATTCTCAGAACATGCTCAAGTACCGAGGGGTGTGACATCACACTATGGACCTGAATTTGACACTTACTGGCTGTGTGGCTTGGGGCACACAGCCTTGGGCTATGCCCATTCTGCAGCCTCAGCTTCTGTGCCTTAGTTTTCCTATCGGGACATTATAATGTAGCTTCATGGAGTTGCTGGGGGGATTGGACATGGTCACATGGGAGGAGTCCAGACGCTAAGGCATGAGGCTGTGGGTGGCAGCACAGGGCGGGCAGGCTAGAAATGCTGAGCGCTCAGGGTGGGGAGTGGAGAGAAGTCACCAAAGCCTGTGGAATGGGGAGGGAATGATGTCTGTCTTCAGCAGGGCTCCTTGTCAAATTCCTGCTCATCCTGCAAGTCTTAGTTTAAAGGGACCTCCTCCCTGAGCCATGAGCAGAACCGGCCCCTTCTCCCAGGCTCCCTTGTACTTTGCGATGGTGGCTGATGGAAAGCTTCTTAAGTTTGTAGGGGAGACAAACAAACCTGGGTTTGAACATTTTACTAGCTGTATGACCTTGGGCCTTAGTTTTCTGAACTGTGAAATGGGCAGTGACAGAATCAACCTCATGGATATGCTGTGAAAAGAAGGTGTTTGGCTTGATAGTAAGAATATCCAAATATCCAAAATAAATGGTAGCCATGTGATGATGATGATTTCACTCATTCATTCAAAAACCCGGGATACACCCCTTCTCTGAGCTCCAGCTGGGCCCTAGAGATAAGCAGGGCTCACACAGTCCCTGACTCCGGGGAGCTCAGAACCCAGGCCACCAACCTGCAAACCCACGATTCCACCTGAATATGGTGCAAGTTGCAGTGGGGTCCTGGCTGCCAGCAAGAGTCAAGGCTTCCCAGAGACATTTGAGCTAAGATTGGAAGGCTGAGATGACTTTGGCCAGGTGGCAAGTTGGAGGAAGGCCCCCCAGGCCAAGAGCATAGCATATGCCAGAGCCCTGAGGTGGGAGGGACAATGGGGACCCTTAGGCAGCTTGGGGTGGTTGGATCTTAGAGCAGAATTCCATCAAGGTCTGGGGACCATCTCCTCACCCAGGTGGCCGTGGAGGGTTGTGGCCTGAGGACTCTACAGGAGGGGCAGGTTTGGATGACGATGATGATGGCAGTGGTGGTGGTATGACAGTGATTTGATGTCTCAGGTGGCTCTGTTCAGCCCCTGCCCCCAGAGTGCTGCTTGCAATTGGCTTGCAAATACTCCCTCAGATCAGGATGTACAGGCAACTGGGAAGCGATGCCACTTAATGACCTAGGTAAGCGAGATGGAGCGTTACCATCAAGAATGCCCCTGTCCTTGAATTCCAGCCTGGAGCGATCCTGAGGTTGCTGAGTTCTCCACCGCAGGGCTGTGTCCACCTCGGTGTCCTCTGTGCCTAGCACAAGGTGGTGCTGAGCAGGTATTCTTAAGGGTCAATAAATCAGATGGAGATGGCCATTCAGATGGAGGAAGGACCCACAGAGAGACAAAGAGGCCCCCACCCGCCTGCACCAGCTGACCCTCTCTGTTCTACTCACCCAGCCAGGCTCCGGTTCTCCCTTCAGCCTGGTCACAGAAGCCTCTTGGAGGGGAACCCCACCCGGGGCAGGCTGAGCTGACAGTCACCTCTGCCCTTTCCAGGTTCTGAGCCCTGACCCGGGGGACTGCCCATGGGCTAGCGGCAAGCTTCCAAGGCCTCCTGGAAGCCATCCTCGTCTCCCTGACGAAAGGCATCTGGGGCCCTCCAGCCCCTCCTCCGCCCGGGCGGGAAACACAATACTCCGATAACGATCTAATATTTATACAACGCCTTTCTACCAGATGCATCCCAACAAAGTTTACAAGCTGTCCCGGCTGACAATGTATTCCAGACCCACTCCCCCGCCCCGCCCCGCCCCCACGCTCCAGCCTTTCATCCTCAGCCCCAAATGCCAGCAGACAGGCCCGAGTCCACCCGAGGGGCAGGAGCCCAGCTGGGCACGGAGGGACCGCCGTTTCTGTCCCCTCTCTGCGCGTTGCACGGCAGGGAGGCGATCTGTGCTCACGGCTGGGGGAAAAAGCCATGCCGGGGAAGGTAGGGCCGCATTCGGGGTTTGAAGTTCGGCCAAGACTCACAGCACCGGGCCCTCCACAGCCTTAGACCGCGGGAGGGACACAGGGAGGGCCGGGCGCGAATGTACCTCCTCAGTCACTTCCTCCGGGCCGGCTCCATGAATGGGGATTTGTGTTCATTCCCGCCCATAAATTGCCCCTGGTCACCAGGGCTGTGTTCTGTGTCAGAGTCCCTGACCACCAGCCTCGGACAAAACCTGCTTTGTGAAGTCCTGGTGGAAGACAAACAAATGATTATTACCTTCATTTATCCCCTCCCCGACCTTCTTGTCTTGGCCTGCAGTTCAGACCTTTTTTCTCTGTCAACAATCTTGACTTTGTTCCCCGAGAAGGAAACAGCTCCGGGAGGGACCTGCAGAGATGCTGCTCGCAAGAAAACCGTTTGGGAGCCGGGTGAAAAAAGACAGCGGTTACAGGAAATGGCAGACATTTTTTGTTGAATTAAACCATTAGGAGTGACCCCCAAACCAGAGCGAGGCAAAGGGAACAACTGGATACATTTAGGTCAGGACAAGCAGCCAAGTGAGGAGCTGAAACCAATTACCATAAATGAATGTTTCTCTTTTATTCACGACCACCATGCCTGTTCCCAGGATGCTCTTGGGCGTCTTATAAAAACAGATGAACTCTCTGGTTTTGTTCGGGGAGTTATTAGCTAATGCAACTGTTGGGCAATTTATCAAACATTAGCACATGCTGCAATTAATGACCAAAAGTTGTCACTGGCTGGTCCAAAGCCACAGGGGCTGCCTGGACTTCAGGGCTCAGGGTAGGGTCTCCTCCTTGGTGGGATCATTTACTTGGGATGCTGGTGCCCTAAGAGAAACAGTCACCCTCAGTATCTGCGCCTACTGCAGTGTCCTTCTAGCCATGACTTGCCATGGTCCCTAGACATTGGTGGAATTCTGCTCTATGCTCCAGCCACCTAATCTGCCCACCTAATGCCTGGGGTGTCTTTTCCAACTTGCCCACCTGACCAAAGTCATTTCAACTTTCGGCTCTCAGCTTGAATGCTTCCTTCTCTAGGAAGCCTTACCTGACTCCCACTGGCAGCCTGAGGGTCTCCTTCTGTGTGTCCTCTGGGTCTCAGAGGACCCCACTGCAACTTGCACCATATTGGGTTGGAATTGTGGGTTTACAGGTTGGTGACCTAGCTTCTGAGCTCCCCGGAGTCAGGGACTGTTTGATTTCTAATGTGTCCCTAGTGCCCAGCTGGAGCTCAGAGAAGGGGCGAATCAAGGGTTTTTGAATGAATAAGTGAATGGTAGAGCCATGTACAGCAGTGCCCTCCTGTGACTCCTATGGTCTTAGGCTGTCGTACGGTCCACCAAGGGATTGTGGTTTTCCCAGCTGAGAGCCACACAGAGGCATCACATGGAAGGAGGAAGACCTGCGTTTATGGCTTGCTGCAACTACTTTTTCTTTTCAGGCCTCAGTCTACTCATCTATGAAATGGGTGGGTATCTCACCTTTGATGCTTCTGGAGAGAAAAGTTGTAATACATGGTTTTAGGGGCATTCCCAACCCCAAAGGGAGGGGGGAGCAAACTGAACTAAAGGTGCCTCAGTGCTTGCCCTTGAGTAACCATGACTTGAGGAAAGGAATAGTTCAGCTTCTTTATAGACTTTTGGCTAAAGACCCTCTGTGTGGGGGAGGAGAAGAGCTGATCTTCAGAGCTATGAGGCGTTGGGTCCAGTCCTGCTTAGCAGTGTCCTTGCTGTGTGACCTCTGGGAAGTCACCCCTCTCTTGGAGCCTTGGCGTTGATTCTGAAAAATGGGCCGATAACGTCAATATCTGAAAAGTTCTGTGTCTAGAACCTGGCCCAGAGCAGGGACTCATTACATAGTAGCTTCTATTATTGCCATTAATTATATATTAACAAATGTCACGGGGTAGGGGGCAGTGAGAGGTGGGGAAGAACAGCCCTCAGTCTGTCATCCCCTCTGTGGTTTTTTGCCAACAAGATATTTTGTAGGAGTTTCATTGTCAGAATAACATTCTTCCTCTCTGCTAAATTCCACCAAAATGTGTTTCCAACCGAGCGGCCCCGATGCCAGCCTCTGCAGCAGGCCTTTCCAGGCCGAGCTGCCCTGTCCCCGGCTGGCTGGGGCTGACATCTGCCAGAAAAGCAGACCACCTTCTCGGATTTTCCGTTTGCAGCTGGGAGGGCGGCTGGCAGAGCAAATTACAAAGCAGGCTCCAGCTCCAGCTCCTGATGGGGTGGGGCAGGCCCCTCCTGTGGTGGGCGAGGCACTGCCAGCAGCTGGCCTGAGACGGACTGGGAGCAGCAGGCGCCCACACACCAGGGCACACAGGAGCCCCCAAGTGTCCCTGGGCCAACAAGGATAGCAAGGAAGGTGAGGCGAGGTGCAGAGGGTCTTCCTGGCTGCAGGAGGGACTAAGGTGAGGGTCCTCTCTGTGGCCCTCACGCAGGTTGATTTGCCTCTCAGACTCTGTTTTCTCGAACTGTAGAATGGGAACAGGTGTAGGTCCACAGTCCCTTATCTGACACTCTTGGGGCCAGCTGTAGTTTGGAAGTTAGAATTTTTCAGGTTTTTAGAAGGCCATGCTGAGTATACTACGCTTTAGGAAACACTCCTGGGGTAAAGGAGAGCCTGTAAGCAAGCAGAATGGCGATTTTGCAGTGAAATGTATGAACAGTCATATTAAGTGTAAAAACCATAAATAGCTTCGTGTAGATTTGGTTTGTGTGTGTGTGTGTGTGTGTGTGTGTTTCACCAAATGAATTTCTGAAAATTTACAGGAGAGCTCTCCTTTTCAGAGCTTCCTGGATTTCAGAATTATGGATAAAAGACGGTGCCCCTGTAGTGACTATGGGATAGGGTTGCTGTAAAGACGGCAAGAAATGGTGGGTATAAGGCAGCTTGCACACCTCCAGGAGGTGGGGGGTACTGGCTCCCCCACACCCACAGCGCTGGCAGTGAGGCTTCAAAGCCCTTTTTGGGTAATTCTTTACTGGTGATAACTTTATTGAGATACTAGAGGCCCGGAGCATGAAATTCATGCATGGAGGGGGCAGGTTCCTCAGCCCGGCCTGCACCCTCTTGCAATCCGGGACCGCTGGCTCCTAACTGCTCGCCAGTCTGCCTGCCTGATTGCCCCTAACCACTCTGCCTGCCTGCCTGATGCCCCTAACCATGCTGCCTGCCTGCTTGATCGCCCCTAACCGCCTCTGCCTCGGCCCCTGCCACCACGGCTTTGTCCAAAAGGATGTCTAATTAGCATATTACACTTTTATTATTATAGATAATTCATATACCAAATAATTCACCCACTTAAAGTACTGTATACCACCCAATAATTTTTAGTATAGTCACAGAATTGTGTAACCATCACCATAATCAGTTTCAGAATATTTCATCACATTCCTTTTCATCCCTCTACCTCCCCATCCCCACGTCCTGACCATAAATCTACTTTCTACCTCTACAGATTGCATATTCTGGACATTTTATGTGACTGGCTTCTTTTACTTAGCATGTAATTTTCATGGATCACCTATGTTGTAGCATGTATCAGGACTTTATTGTTTTTGTTTTTTTATGCCTGAATAACCATTGAATGGATATACCATATTTTTAAAATCTATTTGTCTATTGATGGACATTTGATGTAATGCTGCTACGAATATTTGTATATACGTTTTTGTGTGGACATATGTTTTTATTTTTCTTGGGTATATGCCTAGGAGTAGAATTGTTGGGTCAAATGGTGGTTCTGTTTAACTTTTCAAAGAAATGCAACTGCTTTCCAAAGCAACTGCATTATTTTATATACACCCCTGCAGTTTATAAAGGTTCTGACTTCTCCACATCCTTGCCAACACCTGTTAGTATCTGATGTTTTGATTATAAGCATCCTAGTGTGTATAAAGTGGTATCTCATTATGGTTTTGACTTGCATTTCCTTGATGACTAATGAGGTTGATATCTTTTTTATGTGCTGGTTGGCCATTTGTATATCTTATTTGGAGAAATGTCTTTTCAGGTCCTACATTCATTTTAAAATAGGATTATTTGTGTGTGTTTTTTTTTATTGAGTTTCAAGGATTCTTTATGTACGTATTCTAGATACAAGTGTCTTGTTGGATATAATTTACAAATATTTCCTCTCATCTTGTGGGTTGTTTTTTCACTTTTTTGATAGAGTCCTTTGAAGTATAAACATTTTTAACTTTGATGAAGTCCAATTTACCTATTTTTTCTTTTGTTGCTTGTGATTTTCATGTCATATCTGAGAATCCATTGCAAATCCAAGGTCATGAAAATTTATCCTATATTTTCTTTTAAGAGTTTTATAGTTTGGGCTTTTATAGTTGGGGCTTTCATCCATTTTGAGTTAATTTTTGTACATGGTGTGAGGTAAGGGTCCAACTTCATTCCGCTTTCCGTTCTTGGGTAATGCATGTAGAGTTTGAGAGCCACTGCTGTAGAATGCAAATCCCTAAGAAGTCAGAGCTCGTATTTGCTATGTCCTTGGCACTGACCACAGCAGCATAGGAATGCATGGATAGATGAATAATGTCTACATGCCAAGACTCCAGTGAGGGCAGATGTGCCATGAGTCAGAGACTCTAGGTGTCAGGTCAGGCTAGGTGTTGCTGGAGACCAACCTCCCTTCTTGAGTATCCCTTCTTGGCATGGCAGAGCTTATTCAAGCTCATTTTGATATTCCTTTGGTGGTGGAGAACTTTCTCCCCTCAGGGCTAGTCACTGCAGAGTGGTCTTGTTGACCTGAAGGAAAGTTCTTCCCTGCACAGAACTGAAACCTGTCTCCTTGTAGCTTATAACCCCCCCTCTTCCTCCAGCCCTGGCTCTTCCCTCTGGGCCCCCCACCCAGTACTTCAGCTTCCTCTGCTGGGCCATCCTTGGAGGCTGTGAGTGGGGATGGCTGCAGCTTCCTCCCCTGCAGGCTGAGCAGTACTGTCTCCTCATGGAATGGGTTTCCATCTGCTCACATTCCAGCTACCTCCTCTGCATCCATCAGCTGTTTTTGTTCTGCCAAGAGGTAGGCATAGGCCTCAAAACATTCTATTAACTGGGATTTAATCAACCAGCTCAGAAAAGAGAGGTCCATTCTCTCCCTTCTTTTGCACCTTTGACTTCCATTAATTTAGCTGGAGCTCACATAGCTCTCTTTAATTAGGCCCAGCACACTGCTTACTCAGATAATGACTTATAGTATAATCTCTCTATATAAAAGCCTCCACAACCAAACGACTGAATGACCAGTTGACTGGTCACTACGGCATGCACTGACCACCAGGGGACAGAAGCTCAACACACAGGATTGGGCTCCCTCCTGTCTGGATCAGGACTGTGGGAATCAGGCTGAAACCGGCTATCTGACATCCCCTGAGGGGTCCCAGATTGCGAGAAGGTGCAGGCCAGGCCGAGGGACCCCACCGGTGCATGAATCTGTGCACCAGGCCTCTAATATACTATCTTATATAATAAAAGGCTCATATGCTAAGTGTCTGGTCATCCATTTAACCAATCAAAGCGTAATATGCTAATGATATGCTAAGGCCACTCAACTGCTTGCTATGACATGCATTGACCACCAGGGGGCAAACAGTCAACCAGTCGCTAGGATGTGCACTGACCACCAGTGGGCAGAGGCTCTGATTGGCAGGTTAGCTTGCTGCTGGGGTCCAGCCGATTGGGACTGAGCCAGATGGGCTGTACATGCCCTGGAGCCCTGGAGCCCTGGAGCCCTGGAGCCCTGGAGTCCTTCCGTAGTCCCTCCCGACTGGCCAACCTCTCATGTCCCTCCCCAGCCCTTATTATGCACCTGTGGGGTCCCTCGGCCTGGCCTGCGCCCTCTCGCAATCTGGGACCCCTTGGGGGATGTCAGAGAGCCGGTTTCGGCCTGATCCCGCAGGCCAGGCCGAGAGACCCCACTGGTGCATGAATTTGTGCACTGGGCCTCTAGTATTGTAATATATTTACAATGTATTAGTATTATCAATATTATATTAGAATATATTAATGATTATGGCATCATCTACTAAATGTTTACTATGTGCTGGCATCTTCTGAGTATTGCATAGATGGGCATTGAAACCTCTGTTAGAAAGTCATTCTTATACCCATTTTAGAGAAAGCTGAAGCTCAGAGAGGTTAAGTAGTTTGTTCAAAGCCACAAAGCTTGGGATGGGACTTGTGTTTGTCCAATATCAAAGCCCCTATTATAAGCTCTGTGCTATCTTTCTTCCTGGTGATGGTCCTCCTGGGGGTGGCAGTGGGGGCTGCTCTGTTGTTCTCAGGGTATAGGCTGCTCTGGGCCTCTGATCTGTCATCCCACTTCCCCAATCCCCCTTCTGCAACTCTGGGCTTCCCAGAGTGTCTTCAGCCTGCCCTCTATGTCTTTATTGACAAAACTAGAGGCCTGGTGCACAGATTCGTGCACCGATGGGGTCCCTCAGCCTGGCCTGTGCCCTCTCTCAATCTGGGACCCCTCGGGAGAGCCAGTTTTGGCCCAATCCCTGCACTGGGCCTCTAGTATGCAATATGATCTTTGGTTAATCTTTTCCTGCCTTCTCCCCTCCCCGCTTTCCTCTGAGATTCATCAGTCTGTTCCATGTTTTCATGCCTGTGCATTGAGCATCTGCCCCTGGTGGTCAGTGTGCATCATAGCTACCAGTTGAATGGTTGAATGGTTGATTAGGCATATATATATATATATTCTGACCAGGTCGGGGGTGTGGAGAGGCAGCATCCTTAGTGTTTATTCTAGATCTTGTCCACTCCAAGATTGTGTGGTCAATGGGGAGTCCCACTGACATGCCTTGTCTTTGGGGCCCTAAGCACCTTCCCTGATATTGAAGAAGCAATCACTGCAGCATTTTCCCTCTCCTGGAACTTGGTATATCCCAGAGCATGTCCATGGCACAGGCATGTAGGGCCTGCCTCCCCATTCTGAGGAGTAGTGGGTTGAGGGTGTTGCACAGATGGGCACTGAGACTGACCAGAGCCAGAGCTGGATCCTGCTCTGCAGACTTGCCCTGCGCTTTCCCTTTAAGGAGGCACTCACTGCTCCTCTGTTGCCAGACTGGCTGACCCCTGAGGCTGTGAGCAACTTGATAGTGGCCTGCAGGACCCTTGTAGGCCTCTAAGGAGAAGGAAGGCACTTGGAACCATTTCACAAGTTCATTAGACACAATTTTAAGACCCAAATGGGCACCAGAAGGTCACAGAAATACCTGGTGGTGTATTTCCAGCCATGGTAATTTGACCAACTCACAATTCATTACAACAAACAGGTAAACTAGACACAATTTTTACCTTCTCATCCACTCATTCATTGAGTCATTCAGTGATTCCCTCATTCATTCATCACTGTATTCTGTGATTTGTTTGTTCGTTTGTCCAGTCAGTCATTTCCTCTTTCATTCATTTGCTCAGACACCTGCATAGGTCCACTTCCTCCCCTCTTTCAGATCTTTTTTTCGATGCCACATCATTAGAGCAGCCCCTCATCCCCTCCCCTACCACAGAAAAACCCTTTCCCTGTTTTTTCCTCTCCATAGCATTTTTTCCAAATACTGTTCAAGTTACTTGTTTTATTCATTGTCTGTCTCTGCCAACTATAATAAACAGGGATTTTGTCTACTGCTTTTATTACTAGAACTTCAGTGCCTACAATAGTATCTGGCATATAAAGGACTTAAGACTTGTTTATGAAATTAGTGAATCCACTCATTTATTCCATAGATGTATCCCTGAGAGTCTGCTGGAGAGAGCGTTGCTTTTGTAGGGGGTCAGGATCCAGGATAGGGGCTTGGGAAGGAGGCCTGTGGACTGAGCTGCGAAGGCTGGAGATGTTGAGTTGGCAGAGATATTGGTGGGTCGTACATTCTAGGTTGGTGGGACAGCTAGTGCAAAGCCAGTGGAAGAGTGTAGAGCGTGATTGCTGATGATCCGAGGCTGAATTGGTGAGTAATTGAATGTGGAGGCTGAGGGTGGGGGAGCTTTGGGGATGACTCAGGTTATGTGTTGGAGAGTCTGGGTGGAAGGTGATGTCATTAACCAAGGGGGACTTTGGGGGCTTTGACCGGAGAAGGAAAGATGATGGCTTCAAGATCTCCCTTTCAAAAGCGACTTTCAATTACAATTTGACCCACATTTTTTTGTGTTGTGTCGACTTTATTTTTGATTCACATTGCCAAGCGCCAGGAGAAGAGGGCGTTTTGGCCGCCCCATCCATCTCGGCTGTCTTACGTGTAGGTGTCTGTGAAATGTGGCTTCTCAGTGTGGACGTAGAGGGGGTTACACCATGGAAGACCCGCCCAGGAGCTTTCCTTTGCCGTGGTTGGCGTGGGCTGTGGCCAGACTGGTCCTGAGACGAAGCATTAGTGTTTGACACTTGGACCCGATCGCCTCCAAATGATTGTCTGCCTTTTGAAAATTATAGGTAAGCCTGCTTTGGCATTTTGAGCAAACATCAGCCACAGCTCCATAGCTATGGATTTTATGTGAAATTACATAAAATCCCCCAGAGGAGAAGGAAGAGGGAGTGAAGCAGCTAGGAAGACTTCTTGGGGGAGGAGTCTTTCAAGAGCTGTTTCCTGGTAGAGTGAGCAGACCTGCCCTGTGGGGGCCCCCAAGGGAGGGCAGGAGGAGGCATTTCTAAAGCATGAGGAAGGTCCCCCTCACAGTCGGATTGTTCTAAGAATGGGATGGGTTGACTTGAAAAGCAGTGAGCTTCCTGGTCCCTCAAGTGTGCAAGCAGGGGCTGATCAGCCACCTGTTAGAGAGGCTGGTGTCTTGTTCTGGGTGAGGAGCTGGAGGGGATTTTACCTGCGAGGTGCTTCCAGGGCTCATACCCCAAGCTGCTAAGAGATTTTAAGATTAAACATGTCACATCATCACCCCTCTCCTGAGACACCCACTCCCCACCAGGCCCCAAACCCATGACTGTGAATGATGGAAATTAAGGTGTCAAGAATAGGTCATAATAAAGATGTTCTCACTAATGAAAACAACAACAACAAAGGGACAGGGTTGGCGTCACCTGCTATTTTGGAAAACCCAAGGAATGAATGGATCGAGACACTGAGCATCAGAGGGTCTAACAATCCCAGGAAGAGACACAGCCAGACAGTACGTGCTTCTGGTAAAACAGCACAACCCCACCATTCCTCCTGCTGAAGGGGTTTGAGCCCAAGTCTGACCTACCCTCTGATTGCAGCTGCCAATTTGCAGGGAAAACAGGGGACAAAGAAAACGGTGAATGTACCATGAATATACACTCAGCAAACTCCCGTCTGTGGACTCTCTGCAGCGCAAGGAGCCTTATCTTCAGCAGATGAGGTGTCAGGACAAGTAAGGATGGAGGTGGAACGCTGGGGGCCAGGAGAGACCTAAATTAAGATTTGTCAAAGATAGAAAATGGGCACGACTAAATCACAGTGTCTAGGGATGTACATTCGAATGATAAGATTATAAGGAAAAGCAAGAAAATTATAATTATCAAAGTTAAGGATTGTGGTTATATGTTCGGGGCAGGGAGGGGGCTGTGACTGGGGGAGGCATGCCGAGGGCTCCTGGGGTGGCTCGCACGCCTCTACTTTTTGATTCTGGGTAACGGGTTA
>NW_005871085.1:3557847-3593374 GCF_000147115.1 Myotis lucifugus
ATAATGGTCATTAAACTGTATGTTTGCTTTGTGTGGTTTCCTGTTATTTACAATAAAAAGGTTAAAAAGAGTGAGCCACATATGCAGTGCTTTGGTATTACTCCTTCACGTGCCAGTATGCTGGCAGCTCTTGGCTGCCCTGAGTGGGTGACAGGGACTGGCGACCTCCTCTTTCTTCTAGCCCCCAGACCCTTTGCCGAGAGAGATAACAGAGAAGGGAGAAAAATGGCCGGATGGAGAACAGTCATTACTTAAAACTGCAGTGACAGCAATAGCAAGAGGGAAGTCCATCTGCGGAGTTTTCTGTCTCCCATTAAGTTGATGTGTCCCTTCCTAATTATCCCCTCTTTGGTGGGACTTGGTGGGGATCCAGGTTGGGGAAAGGAAATATTGGGGGCGGGGTGGGGAGGACTGTTATACTGACCTGCGTCCCGAAGGGGCCAGACCTCCATTCCTGCACCCATCAAATAAACTAAACAGGCAAACAGAGAGGAGTCTTCAGAGAACTTTCTTATGAGCTTCAGGGGTGGGATGCGGGGGGCGGGGAGGGTCACCGGGGACCTTTGAGAAGCCTAAGGCCATCTTATCTTTTCCATCCCAGGGGACCCCACCCCCTGGCAGTGTTGCCCTGGGAAATTCAGCAGGTCCCCTGGGTCTCGCGGCCTCCCGGGAGAGGTGATAATCGGTTTCCTGTGAGATAAGGCGCAGGAACATATTTAGATAAAAACAAAATCAAGTTGAAATCCCTTAGGGGGTGGTACAGAAAGGTCCTGGCGCCCACGCAGTGGCGCCAAGGCTTCCAGTCTGGTGAACAGGGAGCCTGGCCCTGTCTTGTGCTGGAGACCGCCAGGCCACCAAAGGCATGTGCACTTGTGTGTGTACGTTTGTGTGTTAATGTGTGTGTATGCCTGTGTTGGGGGCCCTGACCCCTGCTCTGAGGGGCTTACATGAGGGTTCCCTAGGTTGTACCAGGCAGGGAGTGCAGGAGAGAAACTCAGCTCTGGGGTTGGGAGCCCTGGCACTGTTCTGAACACCGCTGTGTGACTGCAGGGAAACCACGTGACTTCTCTGGTCCTCTGTTGTCTCACATGAAGAATGAGGGGATGGAATAAGATGGCCCGGGGGTCCCTCCCAGTTTTAACAGTAAGGGACTCTAAAATTGGAGGATTTCTGAGCTCATATTTTTCTGCTTTTTTAAAAAAATCCTCACCCAAGGATATTTTTTCATTGATTTTTAGAGTGGAAGAGAGAGGGAAAGACAGAGAGAAATATTGATGTGAGAGAAACACATTGATTGGTTGTCTCCTGCATGCACCCTGACCAGGGCCCGGGGCCAGGGCGGAGCCTGCAACCAAGGTATGTGCCCTTGACCAGAATCAAACTCGGGACCCTTTGGTCCGCAGTCTGATGCTCTATCCACTGAGCCAAACTGGCTAGGGCCGAGCTCCTATTTCTTTACCCTTCATCCTGGGTACCAAATTGTTGTCTTTGCTTATGCTCATGCCTCTCTCCTGGGGAAGATGCTGAGCTGCCTTGACATCTAACCTCCTCATTTCTTACAATCTTTGGGGAAAAAAAGGTGCATCTCTACCTTTCTTGACTCACTCCCAGAGCCTGCGGTGCATGCACACCTTGTGAACGTTAGACGAAGGGGCACTGAGCCACACAGCCCAGCGTGCTCATTGTTTGGCTGGTGGAGAGCAGATGGTGGCTGTGAGCCAACTGGAAGGAAGAGCCCCTTTGACTCAGAAGACACAGCCTGGTGGCATGCGCACAGCTTGCGGAGCAGAACAAGAGGTGAACTTCACCCCCGCCCCCTGGCAAGGTGTCTTGGACAGTGAACAACCTGTACAACTGCACACGGTGGACTGTATTACTGACCTGTGTCCTGACGTGGCCAGACCTCCATTCCTGCTCCCATCAAATGAACTAAACAGCGAGGCGTCTTCAGAGAACTTTCTTATGGGCTTCAGCGCCCAGGACAGGCCCGGGAGAGAGTAGGAACCAGTAGGGTTTATGGAGCCTTCGACATCGTGGTTCAGCAGCCCAAAGGCAGGTGGACTGTGCAGACTCGAATGGTCCCAGCAGATGCCCTGGCCTCCTATTCACGGAGAAACAGAAGCCAGTACATGGGACCTCCCTCAGCTTCCCGCCACCAGAGCCAAGAGTCTAGTTGAGTCCCGGCTGCATTCCTCCCCCCTCACCGTCTCCAGCCACGCTGCCCTTCTCTGCATTTCCTCCTCCCACTTCCCCTCCTACCTAATGCATCTGTTTATCTTTCATGTCTCCTTGAAGCATAACTTTTTCCAGGGTCAAGGGGAGGTGGTGGGGGCTTCCCTGACACCCCACACCTGTTACAAACTCCAGTAGCTTTCTGCACTTTTTCATAATACTCGGCATTTGTAATTTATTCCTTCAGCTTCTTTCCTTCCCCATAGACTGTAGGCTGCCTGGGGCAGGGGTGGTGCCTGCTCGTTCATTTGCTATAAACTCAGTTTCTAGCACTCAGCCTGTAGGTGGTGGGCTGTTGTCTGTGGCTGAATAGATGCAGGGCCCCATGTGCGTGAAGTGAGGTGCACATTAATTTGTGAGTGCTCTACACTCCTGTGGCTCACTTCTTCTGATCTCATCTGCAACGTGGCCCCCCAGCCCCTCGAAGAATAAAACCCACCCAGCACTGTCTCCACAATTGCAGCCCACGGGCAAGGAGAAGGCCAGGCAGGGCCAGGTTTGGGGCAGTGCTGGGCACCCACTGGGTATCAGGGAGAGGCGTTAGGGTTGCCTCCATTGCGCTGGCCATGGGCATCCAGGGACCTTCGTGTGCAGGCTTTGTGCATGTGTGAGAGAGACACACTGCGGGGATCCGAGGGACGTGTGTAAGAGTGTGAGGCTGTGCGTATGAGCAGCAGGATATGCATGGAGCTGAGTGTGGGCGAGTGAGACTGTGTGAGACCGTGAGTGCACAAGCGTGAAGGGCACGGCACCGATGTGTAACTGGGGGGTGTAGCTGTGTGCATGTGTGCGGCAGTGAGCCTGTGAGGTGCATGTGAGCATGTGTGTGTGACTCTGTGTGGGGTGCATGTGTGAGAGTGTGTGTTCTGTGTGCACAGCCAGCAACAGTGTGCAGAGAACAGACCTCTCTGGTGACGTGGTTTTCCCAGCAAGCCGTTTTCTGCAGAGACGCAGTTGAAGTGGGCAGCAGGCAGGGAGGGGGAGATGGAGTGGAAGTGAGGGGCCAGGGCTTCTTGTGTCAGCCCGCAAAGGCCTCGGAGGTCCCCCCTCCTGGCCCAGTGCTCACCTCAGTCCCTGGCCTGTCACGGGGGAGAAGTAGAGCCCATGTGCTACCTCCTGCTGGGGGCTCTGCCCGCTGCCACTGCAGCCCCTAACCTGGCTGCTCCCTGCCGGGAAGCTGGGCCCTGGGCTGGGAAAGGGCTCGGGAAAGCCTTGCCCATGAGCGATGTTTGGATCTGGCAGCAGCCCTGGCTGTCGGCTGGGGCAGGGACTTCAATCCCAACTTGGCCCGTTCAGTGGAGGAGACAGCCCCGTGCCCTTCCTTTCCTGGGCATGTCCTCCACCTGCTCTCGCACCCCACTCCCCAAAACCTGGACTGGGGGGCAGGAGACATGGCCCGGAGGCTCAGCTCTGCCACAGACCTGCTGTGTGACCTTCAGGGGGCCCCTTGCCCTCTCAGGATGGATGATGGGTGGATGCTCTCTCATCTGAAATTCAGAGAGACGACGAGGCCCAACTCATCTCCAGATAGAGGCAAAGCCCTGTGACCCATTTGAGCAAAATTATCTCTTGAAGCTCTCAGGGCAGGTGCTGAGTAGGATCTAGTACAGGAGAGGCACACAGTAGGGCTTCAGGAAGTGCTTAATGAACTGGAGTGGGACTCATGCCTTCTGGGAAAAGGCCACCGGATCTATGGTCCAGGGGACTAGGGTGGGGATAGACCTCAACCCCAGGCTCCGGGAGAAGTGAAGGCAGGCTCTCCACTAGACCTCAGGATCTCTCTAGGAAAAGGCGCCCCCTGTGGGTGGACGCATCATAGCAACGATGGACCAATGAAGCTTCCAGTAGCACCTGCCAGGTGTTAGGGAACTTTCCATTAAGCCCTCACGCTGATCCCCACCCCCTCTCCACGTGGGAGGCATTATGAGCCTCACTTAAGGGATGAGGAAGCGGAGGCTCCTAGAGAGAGGTGAGCGCTGGAACAGCAGGCGACGCGGCGCAGCGGCCACCTGTCCTGCCCGTGTCCCGCCGCCGCCAGCCCAGGGCTGACCTCCCCAGGCAGGGCAGAGGATTTGCACAGCGCAGCTTCCTGAGAGAGTGGGATTAAGGGGAACTGCTCGGGTGGGCCAGAGCCAGGGGCCAGGGGGAGGCCAGGCGGAAACCCAAAACCTCTGCAGCTGTTTCCAGTTTGCTGCCTGCTGGACCGCGTGGGGTGCGGTGAGGATGGTGGCGAGTACCTCCCCGTCCTTCTCTGTGCACCCTGTCGTGTTCTGGGTCTCTTCAGCTCTCGGTCTGTCTCTCTTTCTCGCCTTATCATGGAATCAAGGAAATCTTGGGGTATTGGGTTCCCCTGACCCCACGCTTTCTGCTAGTTTGCACTGGACTCTCGCTCACTCTTGCTGGTGCAGGGAGGTAGCTCCGCAGCCGGAAGAGTGGCCACGAAGCCCAGGGCTCAGAGCTCAGCGTCAGGGCAGTAAAGTGCCAGCACCAGAGGTCATGCCAGGGCTTTGGGGACGCCCTTCACTGCTCGGCCAGGCTCCCGACTCCCTTTCCTGGGCGCGTCCTCCACCTGCTCTCACCCACCCCCCTCCGCTCCGCAGGTTCGCACAGGGAATCTCCACGAGGAGCTGGCTCCACCTCTGACTTCATCTCCAGGCAGAAGGCAGGACACCTCTGCCCCCGGAGATAGCTCAGCCAGGGACGGGGTGATGGTGGGCTCTGCAGTAGACAGACCTGGGTGCGAATTCTGCGTGACTGCTTCCTCACTGTGTTCCTGCGAGCAGCACGCCCTGAGCCTCAGCTGTGAAAGGAGGTGGTCCTTGGGCAAGCAGCGCGCAGTGCTTGCTGCAGAGAGGCTTCGGGACACGGGGCTGCTGCCCCACGCTCTCCAGCCCGTGACTCCGTATGACCCAGCACTCTCCTGCCCTGGTGCTCCCATGGCTCACAGCTCCCGCCACGTTGGCCGTCCACATGGCTGTCAAATCTGCCTTTCAGGGACTTACCCCAAAAGCACTGAGAGAAGCTGGAACAACGCTCTGCATCCTCCCACTGCCATCCTTTCCTCAGGCCCAGCCCTCAGCAGGAACACCTGCCCCACGACCTCCCAAATGCCCACATATTCATGTGACTAAGGCCCGCAGGCCTTCCATGACGTCTTCTCTGGCCACTCCGCCGGAAGAGGGCCACTTACTCGTTGCTTCACCCGACCATGCAGCCTCATGAGACACCCCCATCAGTGCCAGGTCCTGAGCGAGGCAGCGGGTCAGAGAAAGGGCCAGCCCCGCTACGCACTCCGTGGGCCTCGTCAGGTGGGCAGGGGGCAGCCTCATCCCTGGCATCCAGAGAACAGCAGGAGGGTCGCCAGGGAGAGGAGCACAAGGGAAGGTATGCTTGAGGGCAGCTGGCCGAGCTGCGTGGGCACTTCTGTTCTCTCCCCAGCAGCCCTCCCCCCCAGCTCTCAACACTGGTCAACTCACCTACAATAGAGTTCCTTGGTTGAGGCTTAGAGTTCAGGCTCCAAGTCACAGGCCAGGTGCCAAGGACACTGGGTTACCCCTGAGGTAGGAAAGCCTTCCACAGCCAGGGCTTGCCAGTCCCACTTGCCCGCCTTTGGGCCAAGGCACTCAAGATTCCCAATGGGAGAGGGCTGTGTCAGTTTCACCCACGTTGGAGTGTTGCTTCGGTTACTTTCTAGGTTTAAAACCATGGGCACATTTTTTAACCTCTTTAAGCCTGAGTTTCTCCTTTTGGAAAATGGGGATGAAGAAGAAAACAGAGAACAATGGTTATGGCACTTTAGTGTGCATCCCCTGGCGGGCTTGTTGAAACAGACTGTTGCCCCCTCTCTCCCCCGCCCCCACCATGGAAATTCAGATCTAGTAGGTCTGGGCTGGGTATAGAATCTGTATCTCTAACCCCCTCCCAGGTGGTGGCTGATGCTGCCAATCCACAGGCCACATGGCACCAAATGGCATTGAGGTGGGAAAAATGGGCTGGCTCTGTCACAGGTGCTGTTGGGGTGTCACATGACATGTACCTGGTGCTCTCACCTGGCTGCCCTCCTGGGGCAGAACCCAGGCTCTTCTCTTTCCGTTTGCCGCGGCCCACCTCACGTGGCGGGGCTCTGGGCAGTAAGCACTTCACCCCCACAATCCCTGCCTGCAGAGCCCGCAGCAGGGCTGTTAAAATCCAGTCATGAAAACCTCACAGAGCTCATAAGGTCCCAAGATGGACATTTCAGCAGCTTGATCCCCATAGAGGCGCAGAGGAGCCGGGCCTGGGTTTGTGGTGGCCACGGATAAGTGACCAGCTCAGGAGAGTCCTCCCAGGGCACTTGCTGAGGTTCTTCTGGGCTCTGTGCTCACCCCTGGGCCAGGCCACCATCCAGACCCCAGTCGTTAAAGCCTATCTGGAAGCCACTGCTCAAACTAAAAAGTTACCGAGGCCACATCACCAAGGGCACTGCTTTCCATGCCTCATTCTGTTTAGTCCTGAAAACAACACTTAGAAGTTAAGTGACTTGACCAAGGGCACACAGGGAACTCTTTGTGGGGCCGGGGGAGGACTAGCGGTTCTCCTGGGGTGGTCTCTTTCCCTGCACTCCCGGGGGATGGTGACGGCAGCCTCCTCTCTCTGGCGAACCCGTGGTAGCAGCACCCAATGTGTCACAATGACGGAGGAGGAGATGATTGTTGCAGGGCTGTGTCTGTGAGCCTGGGCGCTCGCTTTTGGAGCCTGGGCTCCGTGCCTGACCCAATACATGCCTCCGGTTTGCGCCTCAGCCCGCCCTGCTGTAACCACTGCTCTGATCCCTGTTACAGAGATGCGGACACTCAGAGCCATCTTTGCTGCTCATCTCCCCATCGCGAAACCTTTACGCATCCCAGGATCTCACATCCCACCTCTGACGGTGCTGACCTCACGGTGTGTCCTGGCTGATCCTGGGCAGCTGTGTCCCCCTCTGAGTCTCCTCAGGCAAATCCAGGCTGGACGGGCTCTCATCTATGAGGCAGAATGAGCGCCCAATCACAGGGACACTGAGCCCGGTCTTGGCCCCAGGCTGAGCCCTGGCTCATGCAATGCACCGCCGGGCACAGGGGCACTTGGAGGGGGAGTTGGTGTTGAAGCTTTTCTCACACATTAGAACAAAGCCTTTTGCCATGAAGCACTGTTTGTCCGGGAATCTATGAAGTCCCTGTGTATGTTTATTTAGAATTGGGTAAAGGAAATAAACTCCATGTTTCTTCAGAAAAACGTGACCCCCAAATGTCTATAACGAAGACTTTAAAGTCACCACTGAACATGAAGGCCCCTGACCTCAGAGGCCAGGCAGGAAGAACTTGTCCTCAGGGCTCAGAAGTGGTGGGCACGGTGGCCTCCACTCACCTCCAGGGGAGCCTGAAGATTTTGCTCCAGGTCTGTGCAGTCGGGGCCCATGGCTTTGGTTTCTGAGTTTTATTACCCGAGGTGAATTGTTTCGAGAGTGTGTGTTGATTTGCGTGTCTGTGGGTCAGAGTGTAAGGCTGTGCAGTTGTGAGCACGCATGTGATACCTGTGCGTGTGCTTGTGCGGGATGTGGGCTGCGTGCAGCATGAATGGGATGTTGGATGTGTCTGCTTTGTGGTGTGGTGTGTGTGTGTGTGTGTGTGTGTGTGTGTGTGTGTGTGTGTGTGTAGGGGGGAATTGATGTGGGTTCTGGGAGCCTGTGTGATGACTTTAAAAAGTCTTGGAGCTCTGTGTGTGTTGCAGGCCTCTTCGGGGATGCGTTGTGGGTTTGTGGAGGGCTCCGGGAATTGGGAAGGGGTAGTAAAGCTGACTGGGACACGAAACAAATACAAGAAACATGATCTTCTTATGACCCAAGAGCTGAGGTTTAGTTTGATACAAAGGCAACAGTTGGAAAACAGACCATCAAAGGAGACCATTTCTGATCCACTTTTGCTTTAAAAAGAAACCAGTCCCAAATGACTGTGTAATTGATGCAAAAGTTGTCTGTGAGCCAAGGGCACAAAGCTGGCTGTGGAGCCGGGCACTGCTCCTGGGTCTTAGCCCAGCAGCCCCACAGCCAGGCTTTGAAGTGATGCTCTGATGTGCAGGAAAGAGCATGGGCCTTTGCACAGTGGAGATCTGGGTTTAAATTCCAGCTCTGATGTTCACTCGGTATATAACTTTGAGCAGGTAGATTCCTTCTCCACCTCAGTTTTCTATCTGTAGGCTGGGCAATGGTATTATCTTATGGGCTATTAAGGCAATGAAGGGTGCAATGCATGTACAGCACCTAATAGTTTATGGGACATAGGCATTTAATAAACAGGTGCTTACTCTCTGAGCTAGTTAATCTCTTTCTTTCCCACCAGCTCTGTGACACTTCCCTGACCCATTCTCTGCCTTCTTCTGTGCCCCAGGAGTTTGACTCTATGTACGGTTTCACCTGGGCTTCCTGGTCCTTTGGCTTCCTGTTGTGTTCAGCCAATGGAAGACTCCAGAAGGAAATGGAGGGCCAGGGAGATAGCCAAGTGTTGTTTCCTCCTCTACTCCCTCCCTGTTGGATGCTGACTTTGGTAGTGGCTGTGTCTTCTAGGTATGGTTGCAGCTCCTGTTGGGCAGCCCCTCTCCTAACAGTGGCTATTGCTCTCACTAGTAAATCCCTTGAAGGAAAAGGGGTGGTGATGGCTGGTCCCTGGACACTTCTATCCCGTGTTGGGTCCCCTATGCCTGCCAAATCCTCTGTAAATAGCTCTTCATTAAATTCCAATTAACCTTCTGGTTGAACCATCTGTTTCCTACAGGGAACCTAATAGACACACTCATCACTCATCCTGGTTTGATCTAGTAATTTATCCCTGTAGAGAGCTACAGAAGACATAGAGATGAATTCGGTGGATTTGTGTGAGCTCAAATTCATGATTGAGATCCAACTTCTCATTTTGCCAATGCAATGGGAGAAAAAGAAGCCCAAGGTGGAACAGGACAAAGTCATGTCATACAGCAATAGAGTGACCAGATGGATAAGAATTTAGAGCTCTTACCTCCTCAACCCCATAGACCCATTAGTCTTTAATCTTTCGTTAGAAACTGGTGTATAATATTGTTTACTTATGTCATGAGTCTAGTCTCTGACAATATTGTAAATCATTTAGGTCAGAAATCTTGACACATATTCTAAACATCCCCAAGACACTCAGTACATGTTTTATTTATTTAACAAACATATCTGAGTATCCTATATAATAAAAGGCTAATATGCAAATTGTTTCTATGGGTGGGAGTTTGACCAGGAGTTAGATGTGCGCTAACCACCAGGAGGTGGTGCGGAACATGGCGGGCGTCGGTGACACAGTGCTGGCAGTGGGCGGCAGTGGAGGCGCTGCCAGCCCCAATGGGCCCCAATGAGAGCAGGACCATGGAGGGATGGTGGAGCAGGTGAGTGGGCAGCGCCAGGCCAAGGCGGGTGCGAAGGGAGGCCCTGGCCAGCAGCCATAAGGGACCCTACCCATACACGAATTTCGTGCACTGGGCCTCTAGTCTTATAATAATAACTATCATTTGTTGAGAGCTTCCTATGTGTCAAACAGTAAATTAACTACTTTATATACATGTTTTCATCTAATTCTCGTTTTATAGATGAGGAAACTGAACCATAGAGAAGTTCACCAACCTTCCCTAAGTCTTGAAGTTAGTGAGTGGCAGGGTGGGGTTTTCTTAAGCACTTTGCTCTCCTGCTTCTCGATGATGTGTCAAGGTCTGAGTCAGATGCTGAGGGCTCAGGGGCTTATCAGACATGACCTCTGTTCTGAGGGAGCTCAAGACTGAGTGGGAGAGATATGTGTGAACAGATATTCCAGGAGCACACAAATCCAACATACAGCCTAATATCTGACAAGAGATACAGTAATGCTGGATGCTGGATCCCACCTCAAAATCAAGCCCTGGAGATGCCACGGATTCAGAGAGATGTGGATTAGTTTCAGATAAAAAAACACTTTGAGGGGATGCAGAAGGAAGGTGGTAGAGTCTTGGGGATATGAGAGGTGGATGGGTGCCTGAAGCAGAAGAGTGCAGGGGCCATGGATGGGGTAGGCTGGGAGAGGATTTTGTGGCATCCTTGAATGTTCTTCACATTGCCCTTGATGGGCCTCTGACCATCTTGTTGTCACTGCAGGGTAGACAACACCAGTGACAGTGTTAGTAATACGTGGCAGGAGATGGGTCAGCCTCTGAGCACTCCTGAGGAAAACAGTTAGTATACAAGGAGGAATAAGAATTTAAAATAAGCATAAGTGTCTCAAAGAGATCAAGTGGGATATTGAGAATATTAAGTAGGTCCAAATAGTTGTAGAGGAGAAACAAGGGGATATTCTAGATATAAGACAGTTTATCACCAAAAATTTTCTGAAAGAAAAATTTTTTGAGAAGAAGGATAGTGAACCCAGAAAGAAGTGTGATACCAAAAGCAATACTGGGAAAATAAAAGTAAATATGAAAATAAATTTAAACAAACATTAACTAAATCAAAGAATAATAATATAATATTAAGAATTATAATAAATTTAGGGGTCAAAAGTTAAGGTAGAATTAAAGTACTGCATAATATCATTTAAGCCCGACTAGTGTGGCTCAGGGTTGAGCATTGATCGATAAACCAGGAGGTCATGGTTTGATTCCAGGTCAGGGCACATGCCAGGGTTGCGGGCTCAATCCCCAGTGTGGGGCATTCAGGAGGCAGCCAATCAATGATGCTCTCTCAACAATGATGTTTCTAAGTCTCTCTCCCTCTCCCTTCCTCTCTGAAATCAATAAAAATATGTTTTTAAAATGTCATTTAAGATGAGAGGAAGAATTATTTAAGTTGAAACATTCTAAAGTCTGCATTGTTGGGAAAGAGGGAAAATGTTACTTAATTTTAGATTTGGTTAAGTATGCATGTTAAAAACTTAAAAGTAACTAGTAAAAAAGTAGAAATAAAATGTATCCATTTAAAAATAGTACAGAAGAAAATAAATTAAAGCCTTGGTTAATTCAAAAGGAACAGAAACAGAAAATTAAAAAAAGAAATAGAGGAAAAATAGGGTAAGCAGAAAGCAGAAAATAAGATGGTTAACGTAGATCCAAATAGATGAGGAACTCCAGTAAATGTAAATGGACTAAAATCTCCAGTTGAAAAAGGATTGTCATATTGGGTAAAAGTGAACAAAAAGCTCTCTGCCCCTATGCTGGCTACATGCTATTTATCCAAGTCACACTTGAAACATAAGGACTCAGAAAGGTGGGGAAAAAGGGTTTAAAAAAGATATTGTGAAGGTAAGTAAGATTGACGAATGATTCCTGAATTGCCAAATCCAGCAATGTTTATTAATAACACATTGTGACCTATTTGTGTGTTTTTTATAATGCAAAGATGGTTTAACATTTTGAAATCTATTAACTCAATCTCAAATATTTACAAATTAAAAGAAAAACAACAACTATCTCAATAGATTCAGAAAAAGCATCTGCCCATTTATAAGGATTTCAGTAAATTAGGATTTATAAAGGATATTCCTTAATCTGAAAAATTATTCCTTAACCAAAAAGTTACAGCAAACACAATATGTTATGGGGGAAATTTTGAAAAACTCCCTTTAAAACCAGGAATTAGGCAAGGATGTTTTCTATCACTGCTTCTATTCAACTGGAATTCCTAGCTAGACTAGTAAGGCAAGACAAATAAGTAAAAACCAGATTGTGGGTGATTATGAGAAGAGATAATGATCTATGTAGAAACCCAAGAGTATCTAGAGACTAACTATTAAAATGAATTGGAGCTCAGTAAATTTGCTAGATATAAAAAAATCAATATACAAAAATTGGTTGTGTGACTATATACCACAACAAAGTGTTAAAAATGAAAATTTAGAAAGGTAACATTTATAATGTGAACAAATAACATAAGGTACTTAGGGATAAATTTAACAAAACATGGGAGAAAATGATAAACCTTTATTTTAAAGTATTGAAGAAGATCCAAATAAGTGGAGAGACATATATTAATGGATATGAAGAGTAAATGCTATAACAATATCCTTTTTCAGTAAATTAATTATACATTTACTAGAGGCCTGGTGCACGAAAATCATGCACTGGGGGGGAGGGTCTCTCAGCCTGGCCTGCACCCTCTTGCAGTCTGGGAGCCCTCAGGGATGTCTGACTGACAGCTTAGGCCTGGGCATCCTTAGCACTGCTGTGGAGGTGGGAGAGGTTCCTGCCACCACCACTGCTCTCGCCAACCGTGAGCCTGGCTTCTGGCTGAGCAGTGCTCCCCCTGTGGGAGGGCACTGACCACCAGGGGGCAGCTCCTGCGTTGAGCATCTGCCCCCTGGTGGTCAGTGCACATCATAGTGACCAGTTGTTCCCCTGTTTGGTCAATTTTCATATTAGCCTTTTATTATATAGGATTGGAATTAAAATAAAAATCTCAACAGCATGTGTGTGTGTGTAATTTTAATAGCTCATTCTCAAACTTATATGGAAGAGTTAAGATTCAGTGACAGTTAAGAAACAATTGAAGAAAAAGAGCAAGTTGACTAAATTTGTCCTAGCAAAAAGTAAGACATTTTAAAACCTTAGTAATTAAGACATTGTGTACATCTGGACTAGATATGGCTATGTAAATCAACATATTTCTCCTTCTCCTAGAAATCACTCAAAGCAACAGAAAGAATTTAAAAAAATATATTTTTGGCAAAACTTGAGGACAGATATTATCCCAAACTCCCAAATATGTATAAGAACAGCCCAAAGAAGCTAAGATTAGAAAGAAAGCAAATAGGAGGAGGTGAAGAGAAAGAAGCTCAGAAAAAGATTTTTTTTTTGATATTTATCCAAAAGTTTATTGAAGGGCAAAATATTCTTCCTAAAGGTAAAAGGTATGTCCAAATATGCAAAAGTATATTGCCTGTTATCAAAAACAGGGGCAATGATGGAAGTAAAATGGGCTAAAGGGAAATACCTTCCTAGAACTGATTTTGTAAGATGTATATATAAAGTTAATAATCAAGAATTACTTTCATGTATACATATAACCATTTGGGAGATATAGGGAATGAAAACATCTCATTTACAAGGGTAATGACAATAACAGCAAAATAAATTACTTTGCAGTAAGGTTAACATGTAGCAGTAAGATCTACACACAGAAAATGTTGAAATACTTCTAAGGACACAAAGAAGACTTAAATAAAAGAAAAGACCATGTTTTTGGCTAGGAAGATTCAACATCATAAAGATGTCAATTATTCCTAAGTTAATTTCTAAATTTAATGCAATCCGAATGAAATACCAGCAGTTTTTTTTTAACCAGACAAGCTAATTCTAAAGTTCATGTGAAAAAATAAAAAAGTGATACATTCAGGAAAACTCTGAAAAGAAGAGTAGTATCAGGGGACTAGCTCTACCAGACATTAAAACATATTAAAAGTCTCCATAATTGAAACAGTGAGGAACTGAAGCATGAATAGCAAGACAGGACAATCAACCATAATAGAAAGTCCAGAAATAGAAGTGAGTACACATATGGGAGTTTAGGACATGAAAAAACGGGCTTCTAAAATCAGTGGGGGAATGATTCACTATTCAATAAATGCAGTTGAGGGTCACTGGTTGGCCAGGTGGAAAAAAGATAAAGTTAAGTTTGTACCTTGCACTATGTACTAGGATAAATTTCAAATAATTAAAGATTTAAAAATGAAAATAGTGTTACAAATGTGCTATTAAAAACCTGAGAAAATTCTATATAATAAAAGCCTAATATGCCAAGTGTCCAGTCATTCAGTAGGTCGTTCAACCAATCAAAGCGTAACATGCTAATGATATGCTAAGGCCGCTCAACTGCTTGCTATGACTTGCGCTGACCACCAGGGGGCAGATGCTCTGACCGGTAGGTTAGCTTGCTGCTGGGGTCTGGCTGATTGAGACTGAGCAAGAGAGGCCAGGCTGAGGGACCCCACTGGTGCACGAATTTGTGCACCGGGCCTCTAGTCCTTTTATAATCTTGGAATAGAAAAGATCTTTTAAATTATGGCTCCAAATAGAGAAGATAGGGAAAGATAGAAAAATTTAACTACATGTTATGCCAAAATATAAACAAAGTCAAAAGATAACTTGATGGGAAGTAACATATATTTCCTCAAAAGGTGAACTCTAACTTCTAACATGGTCCTAGAAGTCAATGAGATAAAGAACCAAATGCTCGATAAAAAAATAAGCAAAGGATATGAACAAAGTGGGTCACTGAGAAAGGCTCTACCTCATTCACACTAATAGAAATGTGAATTAAAACTACACTAAGGCATTACATTTTTACCTGTCAGAATGCTAAAAGATATCCCAGAGTTTGAAAACATGCTTTGTTGTCCAGGCCAAGGAAACATGCTGGTAGGGTATAAATTGGCACATTCCTTCCTCCTGGAGGTCAATCTGGCCAAAACTTACTTAAATTACCAATGTGTATATGCTCTCTATTAGTCAGGTTCCCCAATGAAATAGAACTAATAGGATGTAGACATAGGTAGATATATACAAGAGGAGATTTATTATAGGAATTGGCTCATGTAGTTATGGAGGCTGAGAAGTCCCATACCCTGCCATCTAGAAGCTGAAGAACTGAGAAAGCCAGTGGTATCATTCAGTCTAAGTCCAGTGGCCCGAGAACCAGGATGTCCATGGGCAGGAAAAGATGATGTCCTAGCTCAAGAAGAAAGAGAGAATTTGTTCTTTGACTTTCTGTTTTATTCAGGCTGTCCACGGATTGGATGATGCCAACCTGCCCATGATCACCTGAGAGCTCAATCAAAGGCTAATCTCTTTCAGAAGCTCCTTCACAAACACACCCAGAAATAACAACTTACCAGCTTCCTGGGCATCCCTTATCCCAGTCAAGTAGACACATAAAAGTAACCATCACATTCTCTGACCTAGAAGTTCCATTTCTAAGAATCAACACTCTAAAACTGGATAATAACATGTGCAGAGTTCTTTGTCATAGCTAAGATGGGAAGCAACCTAAATGCTCATCAATCAAGGACTAGTTAAAAAAAACAACTATGGTGTACACATTATTTCCAAACAGAGGAAAACCATAGAACTGTACAAAACAATAAAGAAGTTTTCAATGTACTGACATGGGAAGACCTTCAGGACCTAGTGTCAGGTGAAACCCTAGTGTACATGGAACATCACCATTTGTGTAAAAAGATGGAGGAAAGAACATACATTTGCTTGACTATGCATAATAAGTATACATTATCTGTTTACAGGTGGGATGAGGATGAATGTGGGAGGAAAGCTTTTAATTTTATACCTTTTTATTTTGTCCTATATCAGTGTGTTACCTATTCAAATAATTTAGTACAATTTATAAAAATCTCATAAGCAAAAAAATATAATATTTGGCACAGGTTTAGAGAATAAGTTAATGGATCAGAATAGAGAGACTTGAAAACAAATGCCTACTTACAAGGAAACTCTTAACACAATAGAGGTGGCATCCCAAACCAGTGGGAGAATGACAGACAACTCAATCAATTGTGTTGGAAAAACTGTTTTCTCTATATGGAGAAAGTAAAACTGGACCACTAACTCATTCTGCACAAGTTAACTTTAGAATCAATATGAAAAAATGTGGGAAACAAAAACTTAACACTTTTAGAAGAAAACAGAGGAGTATCTTTATGGCCTCAGGGTATGAAAGGATTTCTTAAACAACTCACAAAAAACACAAACAAGGGTGGAAAAAGATGGATAGATTTGACTACATTAAAATTTAAACATTTACGTGCATCAAAGGACACTATAAACAAAGTAAAAAGAGAAGTAACAGACCAGGAGAGGGAATTTGCAACACAAATAACCAAAGAAAGTGATTTCTAGCCAGAACATATGAAAAGACCCACATATCAACTAGATAATGCAAAGAACCTTATAGAAAAATAGTCAAAATATAGGAAGAATCAGCTCACAGAAGAGAAAAACCGAATGGTACTACATATTTGAAACAATGCTGCAATGTACTAAAATTGGTGAAAAGCAAAATGAAATCACACTGTGATTATATTATGCACACATCAGATTTGCAGCAATGTGAAAGCTGGACAATTTCAAACGCTGAAGAGATTTCCGTGGAACAGTGGCGCGCTCATGCACTGCATATGTGGGTGCAAATGGGTAAAACTGCTTTGAAGAGCAAGTTGGTAATACTTGATAGAGATACACACACGCATTTCATGTATGTATGAAATTCTCACACAAGGAGGCATGCACGGGAATAGTCTTGGCGACACTGTTGGAAAGAGTAAAAAAATGGGTGCAACTTAACTGTTCAAGAGCAGAATTGATGAGTAAGTTGTGGTTGCATTGAAAGGCACTGTTAGTGTTGACAGTAAAAGAACCGGAGCTACATAAATCAATATGCGTAAATTCCACAAACACAGAATTGAACAAAATTAAAACAAAACACACACAATGTAATATACAGGTAATGTATTATAGAACTGCACACTTGAAACCTATATAATTTTATTAACCTATTAGAGGCCCGGTGCACGAAATTTATGCAGGGGGGGGGGATCTTCTTAGCCCAGCCTGCACCCTCTCCAATCCAGGACCCCTCGGGGGATGTCCGACTGCCAGTTTAGGCCCGATCCTGAGGACCACTGGCTCCTAACTGCTCACCTGCCTGCCTGCCTGATCGCCCCCAACTGCCCCCCTGCTGGCCTGGTCACCCCCAACTGGCCCCCCATGCCAGCCTGGTAGCCTCTCACTGCCCCCCTCTGCCAACCTGATCACCCCTCACTGCCCCCTCTGTTGGCCTGGTGGCCCCACGCAGCTTGCTGCTCAGTCATTTGGTTGTCCCTCACTAACCCCCCTGCCGGCCTGGTTGCCCCATGCAGCCTATTCAGTCGTCCATTCGGTTGTGATGGTCACTTAGGCTTTTATATATACATATAGATGTCACCCTAATAAACTTAATAAAATTAAAAGAACACACACACAAAACAAATTGCAAGAAGACATATATAGTATAGTAACATTTGTCTAAAGTTTAGAGTAAGGCAGAAAAAACACTATATAATGTTTCTGCTCATATGAATTTTATATAATGTGTGGAGGGGCATTCCTAAAGGTCTGAATGGGAAGGATACAGCTTGTCAGAGAGTGCGATTCCCTCCAGTGGGAGGGAAGGAATGGGTGGGAGAGATCCTCACAGGTCTTCACTGTATGTGTATTGTTTTCCTTTCAATCAGAAGGTGGGTACGTGGATGTTTACTTTCTTATTCTCTACATCTTCTCATGGCAGATCTATTTTTAAATTGCAAAAGGTGAAATAACTACTATCATAGAAAGTACAATAAGGTATAAGATACCTCTTTGTTTTTTACGCTGGCCACAGAAACTATTAGGTATCTAGAAATTAACTTATAATACCCAACTCCATATAGTACCAAACAAAATTTCCTTCTCCCCAACCCTCACCCTATTCTTTGATGTGGACAATTGATGGTTTCTCAATTTTACCAGCTAATGCCTATGAAGCACTGAGAGCAGGTCTCACACACAGCAAACACGGATTAAACGGGATCAATTATGACGTTTTAATCCACCACCGTGAGGTGGCCTCTCACACTTTGACTTTGTTGGGGATTTCTAAAAGGTCAGGGTACTGTGAATGTTAATAGAATAAACAATAAACCAGTTATTCGTCAGGGGTTTGGGGTGTGTGTGTGTGTGTGTGTGTGTGTGTGTGTGTGTGTGTGTTATTTTCAACTTAGGAAAGGAGAAAAGGGACCTAGAGAGGGAAAGGGTCTGACCCGAGTTGTGCAGAGGGCAGTGGCTGAGCCAAGACTAGAACCTGGGGTTGGGCTTAGAAGGAGAAGGATGAAGGTCGTGAAAGGAACTGGGGAGGAAGGGCTAAGAAGGGACAGGAGGAGATAGAGACGAGAAGGAATTGTGAGGGCTGAGGAAGTGAGACTCCATTTGGGTCTGTCTGCTGTCTCTCTCAGGTTGGAAACAGTTGAGGACACCTCAACCTCCTCTCTGGGGGAATTTCCTTGCCAGGTTTCATGGTACTGTTCCATTATCTCAATGCAGTGGCATCTTTTGGCCGATTCTGCTCTTGAACATTTAAGTTGCATCCATTTTTTTTTTACTCTTTCCAACAATGTTGCAGAGACTATTCCTGTGCATGCCTCCAACTCCATGTTTCTCTGCATTCTCACGAAAAACCACAGGTTCCTAACTGGTCCCCAGTACAATGTCAGCCCCTGGGCATTTCAATCAGAAGCCTGTGAGAGATGAGTTCATGGCCTCCCCCAGGTCTGCCTCTGGTGAGACACTGAATCCCAGCAGAACATGATCATCAGTGGGACAGGGTGGGTCCCCAACCTGAGGACAGACCACCAAGGATCTCAAGGCCCTGGGAGGGGCTCTCCAACCTGTTGTCAATTCCACCTGCCCCATCAGTCAAACACAGCCACATCCGCACTCACAGGAAGTGAAGGTTGGAGACCCCTCAGTGGAAAACATCGCATCCCTGTTGAGGACAGGGCTCCGTCATACTGGAGAATAGACACGTTACCTCGCATGATGCTGGGAACAGCCTCTCTCTGGTGAGATGGGAGGAGGGACCAAAAGGGAGGAAAGAATACTGGTTCCCTCCAGAGCTCTGCATTCTGCATTGTACAATCTTCACACTAACTCCACACGGTGGGTATTACTAATTCCAGTTCATGGAAGAGGACAGCGAGGCTCCAGGAGATGAAGTAACTTAGCAAAGAACCATAGTGAATGTTTGGGGCTGATGGTGACAAATTCGACTCGAACCTAGAGACTACTGATTGCAAAATGAGCTCTTTCTGCTAATGTTCCATGATGCTGTATTCCATATGGAACGGAATAATATTAGAGCTGTTGTCTGAAAAATAGGAGTGCAGAATCCAGGGGAGAAGGCTGGAGCCACAGAGACCATGATGAAGCCTGCAGCAGGACCCGGAGACTGCATTGGAAGGACTCTCAGTCTTTAGGCTATGATCTCAGGACACGGGCCCTCTGGTCTTGTCTCCAAGTTCTACTTCTAGGTCATGAATGCTCAAGCCATGAGCTCTCTGGAAAATTACTTCTCATCTAAGCCTGTGTCCCCAGCATTCCAACCATCATCACACTGTGGGATGTGGATGTTGGCCCATGGCTTGAGTGCTGACCCTAACTTCAGGCATGGATGTCTGTGGTCTCCACAGGAAACTGCTCCTGTGAGGCAGGGACCAACTTCTTGAGTGCAGGGGATGAACATGCAAGGTGGGGGAGAAGCAGGTTTACAGTTGGGAGTAAGTAAAACATAGAGTTTATTCTTGTATTATTATTTATTAATTATTGTATTACTGTATCTTTCATGTGAACAACTATAGACCTATGTTTGCCCCACCCTGTATTTTAACAGCATGCGGGCAAAGGGACATACCTTCAGGCTCAGGGCACACCCTCAGCTGGAAGGGATGGTGCTCAGGGGAGCGGAAGCAAGAGTAACTTAGAAATCATCATCTCTAGACTACGGGTTCCACATCCATGTTCCTGACAGTGCCTCCGTGTGTGTGTGTGTGTGTGTGTGTGTGTGTGTGTGTGTTCATGGTGGGCATGTACATGTAGTCTTTGCTGTGTGCAGTGATTTGATTCTCCATCATCCTCTTGAATTAATTCACCAAATCTTGCAATCCTATGGGGAGAGCTATAGGCCCTTCCATGGATCCCCACTCCTCTGGGACAATGTCCAAGTTGCTCCGAGGAGTACACTGACTCTCCCTGACCTGACCCTGATGGCCTCTTCGCCTCCTCTCTTGCCATTCCTAATCATGACCCCTCCCCCTCTTCCCCAGGTGCTTGACATTCTCAGATTGCCCCAGGCCTACTTACCTCTATGTTGTGGTGGGCTGTTTCTGTTTCCCGCGACCCGCACGGGAAAACTACAGGTTCTTGAGCGGAGGAGCTGGGGATTAAGAAATTAAAGAAAGACCAAGATGCAGAAATAAATTTTAAGCTGGGGCCAGGTGGGCGCCATCCTCTCTGATGGAGAGGCGGCAGAGCGGCTGAGCCACACAGCAGGTTTATTTTAAAGGCCTAGATTTACATATCTAGTTCCGCCCCTGCCTGATTAACATGTCCAGCCTTATTGGGGAAGCATGTTCCAGGGCGTGGCTGCCTATGCTCTGAGTTCAGCTGACAATAATAAGAAAATGCCTAGGTGCCTCCCAGGCGGCCCTCTACATCTCCCCCGTTTTTGTTTTTTAAGCTACTATAATAAAAGTAAAATTTTAAACAATAATAGTAGGGCTCTAGAATTAAAACAATTGCAAACAATGCAAATGCAAAAACTAAACTACATACATATTATCATTTTCAAAATTTGAACATTAAGAACAAAACTGGCTATTAAATATTAACAAAATAATGCCAATGCAAAACAACAATATGAGAAATCAGAACTATGGACATATTAACATTTTTGCTACTAAATGAAAAGAAAAGTCTCTTTTGCTGCTGGTGTATATTTACTCAGAGTCCTTGGACTTGGCCGCGCAAGACTTTGCAGAAGACTGGCAGCTAACAGATGCTAGCATGAGCAGGAACATGGTTGAAGAAGTAGCTTCAACTTCTTGCTTTTCCACAATCTGTTGCGTTTCAGTCATTAACTTCTTCAGATGACTCCTTATTGGCACAACAGGCCCTTGGGTCTTTCAGTTTTCTTCTTCTTCCCCTTTGCTGTCATTAGAGCAGTACTTAGTCCTTTTGAGTGAATGGACACAGGAGCTTGTCTGAGTCCATTGTGGTGACGGATGTAACACTCTGGCACCCGAACTGGCTGCATTGCTCCTTCCTTGTTCTTGGTCCTGGGCAACCTGCAGCAATGGACAGGTGCTGGCTGCTATCATGACAAGGCGTCTTCACCATCTCCATCTCTGAACTATCTCTCCTGTTTTTGTGGCTGTAGCAATCTGATCAGTTGGGATCTGTTGTTGCAGGAATCCACATGGTCTGGGAGCTGTTCTTCTGAAAATATACAAACATATTCTCGACCAAAGGTTAATAAAGAAAACCTTTCTTGGGATTTTTTCTTTGAAATGATCTCCTGGCTTTTCCTGATCTCATGTGTTTTTTCTGGGTGTCTTGCTGTTAGCATTAAATGAAAAATTATCTAAACGTAATTTAGTTATAGGATATTTTTCTTTACATGGTATTTTTCCACTATCCCCCCTTTTTTATTTATTAGGAGGATTTTTGGAAAATTTACAATGCAGTCTAGATAACTTTAAATTCCAACTTTTGCACAAAAATATGACTGCTTTAGGTTCATAGTATGTTAAGCAATTTTATCACGAAATGAAAATTTTGGTTAATACCTTTTGAATAATTAATTATTTCAAATTAGCCAAATTTAATTTGAAAACTTGACAACTATTTTACTGTCAAATTTAATATTTTAACAATAATCTTAATTTGCACTGTGAATATTAATTGAAAGGATCACTTTACGTCCTTGAGGAGGCTTAAGCATTCCTGTTGTTAGGCTAGATTTAAATTTAGAGTCTGTTAACTAAGCCTTCGTTTTTCTGGGTACCATTTTCAGCTGGACCAAGTCTCTTCTGTTATTTGGTTCCTGATCTGGGCTGGGCATGGGAAGCAAGAAGCAGCCATGGGGACAGGAGACCTTCCTCAGAAGGGGCGAGTGTTCAAGCCCCTACACCATTGGGGGGGTGAGGATCTGTGCCCCACCTCTGTTGAACCCCAAGTTTTCTCCTACTGGCCCCCCGACTGTGCCTGTCTTAGGTCGCCCCACCCTGTGGGGTCTTACCCGTCTTTGACTACCAGCCGTACTCTCTGGGCCAAGTAGGGTTATGTGAGGTTCAGTTCTGTCTCCTTGTTAACCTATGTCCCTCTGGCCTCCATGCCCAGCTACTGCCTTTGGATCCCCTTGCCTGCTGGCGGGGCCCCGGCATTGATCATAGGGAACCCAGGTTTCTTCTCCAGAGAGGGCCCAGCTTACGCCATTGGGCAAGAGACAGATCCATGGTACCAGCATTTCATGATCTCAGTTTGAACAGAGAGCTCAGATAACAGCTGTAGACAATTGGAATCCTCTTGGCAAAAAAAAAGGTCAAGAGAGGTCAATACAGAATGCTTAAGTGCCTTCCCAGGAGGGAATAAATACTTTTATGTTCTTAAATATTAAATTGCTGCCAAACATTTAAAGAATTAATTTGTAAGTTTGTTTGGGATAAATGCACAATATACTGTTTTAAAGCATCAAAACTATTAATAAAACTTTGTAGAATAATACCATGTAAGAATATTCTTTGCTCTAGGTCATGACAATTTAAATTTTAAACTCAAGGTTTGGAATGAGGAACCTAGTTTTCAAAAAAAAAAGAAATTTACAGCTAAATTACAGTTTTGGGTAAACACATTATCTAGAGTCCTTGGGTAACTTAGGTTAAACTTAGGCATGTTATCTAAATTACAGTTTTGGGTCTAGAACACTGAGTTGACACATTAACTGGAGGCCTCTGACCTTCGGGTAGCTGTGCTGTCCTTCCCAGGTAAAGGTAAAATGTGCCTTTTACTAGGATTCCATTGCTTACAAGGATAGTAATTTAAGTAAGTATTTTTTAAAAAAGGCAAAGCAAGTAAATTTAGTGTTTAGTATACTTCTGATTCACAAGGGGCAAACGCTGCCCCACCTCCAGCCTAATTTTAAAATGCAACAGCAAGGAGCTTTTGTTATTTCAAATTACATCTTAAAATTCCACTGCTGTATTTTAAGAAATATTAAACAAAATAACTTGTTTTGCCCTTTCTAGAGGCAAAAACTTAAAATATATACTTATTAATTTTTATTTGATAAAGCTTTCCATGTGATTTCAAGTATATTAAATTTGGTTAAATTAAAAAATCCTTTAAAAAGAGAGAATAAACTTTTGAAAACATTTCAGGGCCCGTGAAATTTCTCAAAGTCATTCCTTGGTTATAGTTTTGAAATCCAACTTGAAAGACCATCAAATATATATATATTTCTTATAATTATTAAGAGATCAATTAAATTTAAACTGGTTTTAAAATTTCGGTTGGGATCAGCAGTAATTGGATTACTGCTATCAGTCCCTTTTAAATACTTTGACATAAGCTATTTAACTTTTGTTTAGGGAGGGAACATATAACCTTTAATTGTCCTTAGTTTAAGGAAAGTAGGGTTTTCTAGATTTAAGAGATTAGAAAAATGACTTAGCCTTTTAAAGTAATACAAGCTCTATTGTCGGCCCTTATAGAGTCAACTGCTCAAAACATTGGTCTATCATATCACTTAAATTATATTAAGACTGTGATTGCTAACTTTATTAAGCATTAAAAATATCTTCTTAAAAATAGTATTAAATAAATCCTCGAAGCAAGCACACTTTCTGTCCCTATCCACATTTCCATAGTAAAACTCCATCTTAAAGCTCCACCCCTGAAATTCCAGCGTGCCTCAGTGAGCAGACATTCCTTTTTTGCTAAATCAGAGGGAGGGGCCTTTGCTGTTTCAAGATGGCGGCCCCCAGGGGAGCGGCAGGCCATGTGGCTGACATGGCGACTGCCAAGTCACACAGCCCAAAATGGTGGCTGTCTATACTGTTCTTTGACAGAGCAAACCAACATCCCTAAAAGATAGATGACCAACATTATATTGTAGACAAACAGAAATCTCATTAGCTGTTTATACCCTTTATAATTATCTTAAAGAATATCAATCAAATTTAAACTGGTTTTTGTATTAAAAAATTTTCAGTTGAGATCATAAAATTAATCCTACCTTCTAAATCAGACCAAAAAGTAACATATTTTGAATTTCTAATTATTTAAGAGAAAACACATTTTATTTTTTCAAAAACAAGTTATACTTTAGATATTTAATTTCTCCCGACTCAATTTGCACTTTAAACTTTCAGAGCTTACAAGTCAAATATTAGCAGTTCTTTGATTAACTACATTTTTATATTTTTTAAGAATAAATTTTAAAATCTAATAATTAACTTTAAACCATGTTTTTTCTGCCCTGCCCGGGGAAACTGAGTAGCAAACTTGTATTAAAAAATGACTACTGGCGGAAAGCTGATTTCAAAGGAACCAACTTTTGGCCGCTTGACCTTTTCTGGGAAGGTCGGCTAGCAAAAGGTGTAGCCATTGAAATGCAAATTTAGCATTCCTAAAGATGGCTGCTGGCGGGAATTGGATTACCTGAATCGCCTTGGAAAAAACCAGCCTGTATTTCTTTCTCAGATTCATCTCCGCCATTTTTAAGGCCAAAAAGTCTCGGGTTTTTATTCTGTACACAGCAAAAGGTCAAGTTCAGCTCAAAACTATGCACACTCGTTTTTAAACTGGCCTTTTCCCTTTACATGTGCACAGAAATCCTGGATGCATTTATGAATTTGTAAAAGCTTTAAGTCATTAGCTGGAAAAAGGATAAAGATGGCGAAGATGAAGAGAAGAAGTGGCTTTCTTGGGGAGTGGCGTCCATATTGGATGGCCACGTGGCTTCCCCCACCTCCTTGTTTCTTAGGGGGAAGATTCAGTAATGGTCTGGCATTTACTCTTTTTATTTTATTTATTTTTCAATTTTTATTTATTTTTATTTTTTTAAGGAAAGAAAAGATTTTTTAAGACAAAGAATCATTGGCAGTTGCTGAGAAATTCCTTTAATCCTTTTCTACTTGGTTACAAGTAGTTTACACGTGGAGGCAGAGGAGGTGCAGATGGTATTCTTAGAGACTCGCACCCTTCCACTCCAGGTTGTAAGGCCGTGGCTGCACCCCACTTAGTCATTCTTAAACTCTCCTGTGCTGAATCAAGGCCATCACCAATTAAAATAGGAATTTTCTCTGGACTTTTTGCTGAGTATTGGTCACACAACTGCTTTCTAACCTTTTCCCAGGTTTCATCAACAAAGCTTAAGAAAGAAATCAAGAATTTGACTACAATTAACAGAGCATAGTTTAAAGCATACTTATAAGTATTTGAGAGTAGAGATCTCTTTCCCGAGACTCTGAATTACCCATATTTTACACCCGGTTGATTCAATTCACACAATACACTCCTTACCTTCAATCTGTCGTGTGCACACTTCTAGGAGCGACCCCCTCGCTTTCTTCTCTTGCCTCCTTACTCAATCCCTGTTCGGCGCGCCAAATGTGGTGGGCTGTTTCTGTTTCCCGCGACCCGCACGGGAAAACTACAGGTTCTTGAGCGGAGGAGCTGGGGATTAAGAAATTAAAGAAAGACCAAGATGCAGAAATAAATTTTAAGCTGGGGCCAGGTGGGCGCCATCCTCTCTGATGGAGAGGCGGCAGAGCGGCTGAGCCACACAGCAGGTTTATTTTAAAGGCCTAGATTTACATATCTAGTTCCGCCCCTGCCTGATTAACATGTCCAGCCTTATTGGGGAAGCATGTTCCCAGGGCGTGGCTGCCTATGCTCTGAGTTCAGCTGACAATAATAAGAAAATGCCTAGGTGCCTCCCAGGTGGCCCTCTACACTATGTGTTTGCACATACAGTCTCTCTGCTTGGAGTGTCTTTTTTCCTTCCCATGTCTAGCCAACATAATCAAGGGCCACTTCTCCAAGAAATCTTCCCTGACCTGACCAGGTGGGTTCTGTTTGTATGTATACCTTTGCCACGGAACTTTCCCATACTCACCCATGCCCTGCCCCTCTGTAATGATCCATCTCTGTGTCTGTTATTCTTCCACCAGACTGTAACCTCCTTGTGAGAAGTGGGTCTAATCCATCATTGCATTTCTATAGTCCCACCCAGGGCCAGGCACAGCGTGGGTATCCCGTGAGTGTTTGATGAATGAATGAATGAATGAATGAATGAACAGCAATGTAAGGTTTATGGGGGCTGGCCTTGGGTCCCTGCTGCCTGAATTGGAATCCTAATTACTGTACTTACTGTGTGTGACTGTGAGCAAGTTTCTAATCTTCCTGTGCCTCAGTTTCTCATCTGTAAAATTGGGCCAAATAGGGGTACCTGCTTCATTTGGAGTTGTTATGAAGACTTAATGAGTCAACATATGAAAAGCACTTAAAATGGTGTCTGGCACATGGCAAGTGGCATAGTAAATATTAGTTGTAATTTTTATTGCAACTAAATAATTTGTTCATTTCTCCAATCGTCGCTAATTTTTTCTCCATAAAACATTTCATTTAGTGACTTTTCCTGTGCCAGGCATTGGGTTAGGCATTGGAGTCACAGACATATGTCAGATAGCTCTTGTCCTCAATATGGACGGGCATCAGGGGAGACAAACACAAATACTAAAAATTACATCCCCAGGGAGGGGTCCCAGTGCTCAGAGGAGCATGGCTCAGGGCAGCAGACAGCCCCTCTCCCTCTCCTCTTGGAGCTCTCTGAGAATGAGGTGGCTCCAGGGAGAGGCACCTGTATAAATGAGAGTTGACCTGGGAGGTCCTTGGGGTCTGGGAGCCCTGAAATCCAGGGCCTTTGATTTTTCATTGACTAATGCTGCATTTCACTGAATGGAAGCTTTCTGTTAAATCAAAACAGACGAGGTTTTAAAAATAATTCTAATTGATTCCATCCCTAGAGTTCAAATCAGTCGCTCTCGGGCCCTGCCAAGAGAGGAGTTGTGCGAGTGTGCATGTGTATGTACGCCCCTGTGTGTGTGCACACCTAGGTATGTACAGACAGATGACAAGAGTGGTCACTTTTCAGATACCTACATTGCACCTGTCACAGTGCTAGGCATCTTTCCTACTTGGTTTCATATAGTCTTCATATCACCTCTAGGAGGCAAGCACTGTCATCAGCACCATTCAAAAGCAAAGGAACTGGGGCTCAGAGAGGTCAAGACACATGACCAAGACCATGAAGCTGTAAGTGGTAGAGTCAGCACTTGTTCTTGGTTCTTCCTAGCTTCAAAGCAACACACAGTGAGGGGTTATGAGAGGAGTGAGACCAGAAGGTGAGAAAGAGTCACTGGGCTTGTTTTGATGAAGCAAGGGACCCGAGAGATGTGTGATAACAACAAAACTAATACTAATGGTAGATGCCATCTGGTGAACCCACCTTCTGCGTACTGTCTTTGGTGATTTATAGATATGAAATCCTCATACTATTTCTGGGAGGAAAGTATTATTATTCTCAGTTTTCAGATAAGGAAACTGAGGTTCAGAAGGATTAAAATAAACTTCCCAAACCATATCACAAATAAATGTTTCGGGCTCCCCAAGCCCTTGTTTCTCTGTGGATATTATGTACATTACTAGAGGCCCGGTGCACAAAAATTTGTGCACTCAGCAGGGGCGGGGGGGGGGTCTCTCAGCCCAGCCTGTGCCCTCTTGCAGTTTGGAAGCCCTCAGGGGATGTCCGATTGATGGCTTAGGCCCTCAGGAGGCAACTGGGCAGGCCGATCAGGGAATGGCGCTGGCCGACGAGCAGCCAGCCCCACCCTGCCGATTGCCCCTTCATTGCTGCTGGTTGCTGCCACCTCCCGATTGTTGTCCCCTCCCTCTGCCCACTGACACGCACCTTGGCTGGCCTGGTGCTGCCTGCTTGCTGGCCCTGCTCCCCGCCGACCAGTTGTTCTGCCGTTTGGTCGATTTTCATGTTACACTTTTATTATATAGGAGATATACACACACACACACACACACACACACACATATACACAGTAGAGGCCTGGTGCATGGATTCGTGCACCAATGGGGTCCCTCGGCCTGGCCTGTGGGGATTGGGCTGACACCGGCTCTCTGACATCCCCTGAGGGGTCCCAGATTGTGAGAGGTTCAGGCCAGGCCGAGAGATCCCACTGGTGCATGATTGGGGCCAGGGAAGGACTGTGGGAGGGCTCCAGGGCGTGTCCAGCCCATCTGGCCCAGTCTCCATCTGCAGGACACCAGCAGCAAGCTAACCTACTGGTTGGAGCATCTGCCCCCTGGTAGTCAATGTGCGTCATAGCAACTGGTCAAATGGTCCAACGAACGGTCAGACACTTAGCATATTAGGCTTTTATTATATAGGATATATCTAACATATAAAAACCCTGGGTCTGTCACAACCAGAGGCTCGACCAACCGGGAATCAGTCTTGCAGTCAGCGCTGGGTTGCCGTGGCAACCCAGCACTGACTGCTGCAGCTGCAGGTGTGGTGACCCAGCACTGACTGCTGAGGGGGCTGCAAATCAGGCCCGGAGAGAGACCTGAAGAGAGAAGCAGGGTCTGATCTGTAGCCTGTGTGGCAGCTGTTGGTCAGCACTTGCCTCTCTCTTTCTCTCCCTGAGCCAGCAGTCGCACCTCCATTTCTCTCCAGGCTTCCACCAGGGCTGCTGATCAGCCCCACCTTTCTGATCAGGCCCCATTGATAGGCCCAGAGATGCTGACTGGCATAGAAACCGACCAATCAGAACCAAATCTGGGTGAAGTGTGAGGAGCCAATGGCTGCCTAAGAGGCGGAGCTTTTGATGCTGACTGGCATAGAAACTGACCAATCAGAATCAAATCTGGGTGAACTGTGAGGAGCCAATGGATGCCTAGGTGGCAGAGCTTTTGACCCTGACTGGCATAGAAACCAACCAATCAGAACCAAATTGGCTGGCAGAGGAAGGCAGTTGGGGGCAAGATCAGGCCTGCAGGGGAGGGCAGTTAGGGGCGATCAGGCAGGCAGGCAGAGGCAGTTTGGGGTGATCAGGCAGGCAGGCAGAGGCAGTTAGGGGCGATCACTAGGCAGACTGGTGAGCGGTTAGGAGCCAGTGGTCCCAGATTGCTAGAGGGACATCCCCCAAGGGGTCCCCAATTGGAGAGGGGGCAGGCTGGGCTGAGGGAACATCTGCCCTCCATGCACAAATTTTGTGCTCCGGGCCACTAGTGTGTATATATATATATCCTATATAATAAAAGGTTAATATGCAAATTGACCCTAACGGCAGAATGACCAGGAACCACCGGTTGCTATGATGCGCACTGACCACCAGGGAACAGACAGTCAACACAGGAGCTGCCCCCTGGTGGTCAGTGTGCTCCCACAGGGGGAGCTCTGCTCAGCCACAAGCTGGGCTGACGGCTATGAGTGCAGCGGCAGTGGTGGGAGCCTCTCCTGTCTTCTTGGCAGTGTTAAAGATGTCTGACTGTTGAGAGGGCCTAAGTTTCCAATCGCATATCCCCCGAGGGCTCCGGGGCTGCCAGAGGGATGTCTGACTGCCAGCTCAGGCCTGTTACCCTGGGGAGCTGGCCTAGGCTGGCAGGTGGACATCCCCCAAGGGGTCTTGGACTGCGAGAGGGCACAGGCCAGGCTGAGGGACCCCCCACCCTCTGAGTGCATGAATTTTCATGCACCGGGCCTCTAGTTTATATATATGGCAGGGAGGTATGATTGTGACTGTTTCTTCAGAATATTCTATTTAGTTCTCACACTCTGAAGTGTGAGCTGCTTCATTCATTTATCCACTTGGTTACTCAACACCTGCTCCAGGGCTGACTCTTTTTCAGGTGCTGGGGACACCTGACCACAGGAAGTCAGAACAGAAACCAAGACAATCAAGGTTTCTACTCCCCAGGATCTGAGGGCAGAGACAAAGGCCCTGAATAAAGATACCAGGAGGGCCTCAGTTGGTTGGGGAGTGGCTATTTTGGTAGGTAGATTTAGGGGGAGGAGGGCATTTATGAAGATAAGAACTAACCATGTGATGTTTTTGAGGAAGAGCATTCCAAGCAGAGGGGGCAGCTATTGCCTAGGTCCTGAGGCTGGAATAGGCTTAGTGTGTTTGAGCATAGAAAAGAAGGCAGGGGACGGGGCAGGAAGGAGATGAGGTCAAGGAAGGTACCCAGATTAAATAGTGCCTGGTAGGACAGCACAAGGAGGTTGGATTATGTGTTATGTGTTGACTACAGTGGGAGACAAAGGAGAGTTTTAAGCAAGGGTGTGGCTTGAACTGATCCATGTTTATAAGGATTGCTCTGTCTGCATAGTGGAGAATGTTGGGGGAGGAGGTGGGGCAATGTGGCAGCAGAGAACCCCATCAAGAAGCTACTGCAGAGTCCAGGGGAAGGATGGCTGTGACCTGACCGAGATGTCCAAAGCCAGGTGAAGAGAGGTGGACAGACTGGGGATATGTTCCTGAGGAAAAGCTTTCTGATATACTGCATGAGGGGTGTGAAGGATGGAGGAATCAGAGGAGATCCTTAGGTGAGGGCCTGGGTGAATGGTGGAGCTTTCACTGGAGATGTGAGAAGACCAGGGAGGGGCAGGATTTGGTGATCAATCAGGAGTTGAATGGGGAAGTGGGAGATGCCAGTTAGATGCTCAAGACAATGCATCTGGAGTTCATGGCTATGGATTTAGATTTGGGTGTCATCAGCACATGAGAGACAACATTTAAAGCCAAGAGACTGGCTGGGATCACCCAAGGGATTGTGGAGACAAAATTCAGATGAGCCAGAGAAACCAGATACAAACCTGAGGGACTCCACTGTTGCTTTGGGGTGTCTTGAGAAGGAAACAAGATGGTTCAGATACTTTGATGTTCAAAACTGGTTTCTCTCAAGATTTTGATAGACCATGCTAACTGTGGATCCAAGCCAACTTCAAATCCATCCTCAAGTGTCTTCCTTTTGATACTTTCTCTGATCTCTCAAGGATACTCTTTCCTGCCTGCTCCTGGGGGGTTGATTGCCAAGTTTGGGAGAAGGAACTAGGCTTGAGTGACTTAACTTTCTCCCTCTCTCAGGGATCAACCTGCTTGCAGAACAGTTGTCCAGGTGCCCCAGCCTCTTATCTGCCAGGTCCACACTGATCTTTTCATATGGACAAGCCAAACCTAAGTCCTGTGGGCCTTTACTTTCTCTCCACTCCTTTGCCTTCCTCCCTAAAGATGAGAGGGGATTGGCTAGAGACTCAACTCAAGTTCATGTGGGGGTCTGGAGAAATGAGACAATCGCACAGGAAACTGCTGGGAACAGATCCAAGAGGGGATGTAACCCACACCTGGAGTGTGCCACCAGGACCCCTCCTGGGTAAACAGTGGACCGAGACAGCCAGGCGTACCCCACCCCAGACCTCTCCCCTGGGCCCAGACCCTCACATCCAAGTTGCAGAGCAGACATCTCCACCAGAGCCTCCAGGTTAACTTAGCCCAGCCAAGCCCCCCGCCCACCCCCCCCCCCCGGCTTCCCCAAACCCCTGGGACCCGGTGTTTGCAGAGATAGCAGTCACCCTTCGAGAATGTGGGGGCTGTGAGGGCCGGAGGGTGTCAAATTCCCCTTTGTTTCCTGAGCAGAGTATAAAGGTCTCACTAAAGCTGGCCTGCCTGGGAGTGACTGAGGAGGCAACTGAGGCGACAGAGCCTGGAGCTGTGGGAGTGGGGGAGGACCAAAACCAATAAGGTGGGCTGTGGGTCCCGGGGTGGGGGGAGGGTGCAGAGGAGTAGCAACTGTTGGGCCCAGTCCTGATGGTACAGCCCTCATCAATGCTTCTAGGACTTTGTGAGAAGTGAGGGAGCATTTTGAGTCGGGTCACCCCTTATTCTAGGACTGGAGTTGGAAACACCGAGGACTGAAGGAGTTGGCCATTTACATGGGGAAATTGTAAATGGGAAAGATAAACATTGGAAAATTAGGCACTGACCCATGGGCTCACTGCTGGGACAGGGAAATCTGAGCCGAGCTCATGGAAAAACTATAACCAGAGTAGGCTGAGCCGCACCATCCCAGAAAAGCAGATGGGGGCAACCATAAAACCTGACCCCTCTGAGTTGGTCAGGCCAAGCCAGGTGCTATTTTTAGATGCCAGTATTATTCTAAAGCATTCCTCCCCCTGGAAATGCTGCCCTTTGCCCTGTCGTGCAGTGTGGTCCAGGGGTGCATCACCTGATGTCCCTGGGTCTCCACCTCTCCATCTGTGGAATGGGGTAATCTCTCTTCTTCCCTGTCAACCAACACGGATCTACTTGGGGTAAAGAGAGTGGTTTTGCTAGAACATTATAGAACTCTGCGATTCTGGTTCCCTTCTTCACTTTTTGTCCTGCATTAGGAGAAGAAAGGTTTTGGAGCTAGCATCCCAGTTCTCCAGCTTTCCTAGCTGTGTGATGTTGGGCCAGATTTTTCAGCTCAACATCTATAAAAGGCGGGCGTGGTGGGAGTGGAGGGCCGTCTCCAGCCTCACCTTACTCTACCTTGCCAACTTCTTTGCTCAGTCTCCCCCTGTCTCTGTGCGATGACTGTGTCTGGGGTGCTTTCTCCCCCTCCCTCCGGTATCCACACTCCTCTGACTATTCCACACACCGTCATGGGGGCACCTACCTCCTCTCTCACAGTCAGGCACTGGGAGTTGAGTGCTGGGCTGTGGAGCCCAACCTGGGGACCCTGAATGCTTCCCACAGGTGTAGTGCCCCGTGGATCCTGAGAAGAGAACAGGGGTGCAGAGGAGGGGAAACTGGCAGCAGGCATTCCAGGCTAAGGAAGCGGCATGGGCCAGCGTGCAGAGGGGAGCATGCACGCAAATGAAACTAAGCACAGTGGTGTTTCAGGCCCATAAAGCGCAGGGTGAGGTGTGGGATGGAGGGCTTGGAGAGGTTCCTTGGGGATAATGTGTTTGTACTTGTTCTGCCTGACAGCAATGGGCAGCCATTGAAGGGTTTTAAGCGGGGGAGTGACGGCCGATTTGCCATCTTCCTTCCCTATAGACCTCAATCTGACCAGGTGTCACATGCAATTTTTTTCTGGGTGTTTCACAGCCAATCTGCTCAACATGGTCTTGTTCGTTCCCATTCTCACATGGCCTCCAGGTCTTTGCCTTAACACTCTGATAAAGGCAAGTCCTTAAAAATGATGCAGTCCAAACCCCCATTCTACAGATGGACAAAATGAGACCCGGAGAAGGGCAGATTCAGGACTGGAGTCTGGTCTTCTACTCCCAGCCAGGACTGTGCCACGCCATGCCTTGCCTCTGAGTCCCGAACACGCTGGGCGTGGTGGGAGGGATTGTGCCTGCAGGCCTGTGGGGGCTCTCTCATCACTTCTTGAGATGCAGTCAGTCTCTTGAGAGGCTCCTTCATATCCCATCTCCTCCCCTCCATTTTAAGGGCAAGTTGCTTGTAAAACAGTCAAAATTAAGTCATTTATAGCAGAGGAGTTTGGAGTGGGTTATAAAAATGTATGGCTGGGGGCAGGGACATGGTTTTTCTTTTTCTGTTTCTCTTCTGACTTTCTCTTCCAAGGGCTAAACTGGAATTGTCTGGAGCCTGGTAAACTCCTGAGAGATGAATGCCAGCAAGGGCCTGATGGTGGGAAAATGTGGGCCGTGGCATCACCCAGGCACTTCCAGGAAAGGCTGGGCCCGTGTGGGCACCCATGGAGAAGGAGGCCAGGAATCCTGGCCCTGGAATTCCAGGGCTGAGGAGTTTCTTAAGAAGAAAGAGGAGAAGATGTGGAAGAAGACAAGAGAAAGCCAGGTCCTTCTCTTAACCCTCAGATACCATGTCCTCTAAGGGCAGGACAAGTCCTTAAAGATGATGTAGTCCACACCCCCATTCTACAGATGGACAAAATGAGACCCAGAGAAGGGCAGATTCAGGGCAGATTCAGGACTGGAGTCTGGGGGAGATTCAAACTAAACCAGAGTTTTGGAAAGAGAGGGCCCTACAGGGACCGGGGAGATGGGGTGGGGGGGAGGCAGTCTGATGGGGGAGGCATCTCAGGCTCCTGTCCCGAACTCTGCAGGGCTGTCAGCCCCTCCCCCTCAGTGTCCTCATCCTCGGATTTGGAGCTGCTCCCTGCCCTACCCATGGCTGTGAGCGTCGAGGAGAGTATGGGGTGTGACAGCACCCTGTAAAGGTGTCCAGAAGAAGGGGAAGCGTTGTGAATGTCATCATCACCATTTCCAACCAACAGTGAGGCTTGGTGCTGGGCCCTGGAAGACCCTCAGTGATAGAGCTGAGCCTGAGCCTGCCCAGAGCGCTGAGTGGGCACTTGACCCACAGTCTTGGCCTGTAGACTTGCCTTCCAGGATGGTTACTGACCTCCCCTCCCCTGTGGGAAACCTACGGGCACAGCACTTCTACACCCACCCACCCACCATCTCACTGATTCCTTGCCCTGAGCCTAGGAAGCAGGTGGGGCAGAGAGCATTTGACCATCATAGGGCCACTTGCCCAAAGCCATGCAGCTAATAAGTGGAAAAGCTCCCACTTGCAAAGGCCAGTATTCTGGCCATTGGGACCCTAGATTTCCTAGCAGATGAAGGCAGCCTGAGTTAATCATTCAACAGTACTTGCTAACATTTCTCAGCACCTACTCTGTGCCAGGGGCTCTTCTAAGCACTGTAGGAGCAAAGCATTGCATTTGCTCGGTCCTCACACCAACCCTATGAAGTAGGCACTTTCATCATCCTATGTTTTATGAGGAAAGGCGGCATAGAGAAGATAAGTGACTTGCCTGAGATCACACAGCCAGGAAGTAGCAGAGCTGGGATTTGAACCAGGCAATCTGGCCCCAGACTCCATGTTCTTAAACCCTAGCTGTGTGCAAGCAAACCCCCAGGGGGAAGTGTTCTGGGAAATTCCCTGGGAGAAAGTGACATTTGAGGAGTAGCTTATTCTTTCCTGAGATCAGCTCTTGGCAGGGAGGCCAGAGAGTCCCAGGCCTGTGGGGAGAAAGGGAGCCAGTCTGAGAGTGAGCACCAGGCTTGTTTAAGTCTCTGGGGACCGGGGGATCTCATGTGTCATGTGCAGTTGACCAGAGCAGGGCACCCCCAGCCTCCCAGGCCCTCTAAGTGGCACCATCATCCACCAGTTTTAGAGCCAGACACCTGGGCGTGATCCTTGATTCCTCTTCTTCCCCTGCAGCCAGACCACCTGTGAGTCTAGCTAGTGCTTCCCCAGGATACCTGTTGAATTTGCCCACCTCTCTGCCTCCCCTGCTGCCACCTGCCTCCTTGACTCCCCTCTCACCCCACCTACAACCCATTCTCCACACAGCTGTCAGAGGGATTTTCTTAAAATATAAATCGAATCACATCACTCTTCAGTCTAAAAATTCTTCATGGCACTTAAATAAGATCCAGATTTCTGGCCATGGCCTAGAAGGTCCTGCATGGCCCGGCCTGTTACCCTCTCCGACTTCACCTGTGCTGTTTAGCCCTCGCTCACCGTGTCCCGGCCTGGCTTGTTCAGTTCCTGTGTGTACGAAGCGATATCCCCCTCAGGGCACTTACATGTCCTGTTCCCTC